>NW_006204402.1:115031-117328 GCF_000334495.1 Tupaia belangeri chinensis | reverse complement strand
AGTAAAAATCTCTCTAAAAAAATAAATAATTAATTAAAAATAAAAAAGAAATCAGGACAGGTAGGCAGTTACCACAGCATTATCTATATGGATAAAATAAGGTATTCTTTTACTTTTTGATTGTTTAGATTTACTAAGTTTTCTAACATTAAGCATGTACCACATTTTTAGCAAAACGAATAACACTAAATTTATTCTAGCCAGAGAAAAGTATCTTATAACCATATAAGGCTATAATTCTATCACCAAACTTTTAACTAAAGTTTTGTACTTTCGTATGGTTTTTATATCTTAGGATGATAAATAGGACAAACACCATAGGCAACTATGACCATGAAAGCCAGAGTTTCTGTAACTTGCTTAAGAGTTTATAACCAGCTACTTGATGGTAGAACCAAAGGTAAAATACATATCTCTTAATTCTTAAGGCAGAGTAGTACATTTTTGCTATGCCACATGGTTACCTGTGAGTATGGTTCATCTTTAATTCTCAAATAGAGAAACAAAGAAATGAAGTGACTTGATCATGTTTATTTCTAAAGGCAAATAACATCTCCACTCCCACAAGAAAGCAGGAAACATGTCAGCAATGCTAAAGCACTAGACAAGGTTTTCACTGATAAAAGTACATTACCATTGGGACCAGCAGTTAGCGTAATGGCTATGTCGCTGGACTCCCACGTAGTCGACTGAGGTTCGAGTCCCGGACCCGGTGGCTTAAACTCACGCCGGGCGCGTGTGCGTACGTGCCCAAGATCCCGAGAGGAGAATGGAGGAGAAGGGATTGCGGCGTGGCCATCCCTCCTGGGGGGTGATTTCCTGCTTTCTATCTCTCTGTCTCTCTCTGTCTGTCTGGCAAGCGCACGCGCCCTATAGCAAAAACCTCTCACAAAAAAAAAAGTACATTACCATCATCTATTTTTTTTTACCTGAAAAAGTAGAAATTATGCAAGCTACCCAAGAAATCATTAAGTTTGTCTCCTGCCCAAGAAGGTTCCGTTTGAGGCTCATGAAAAGATAATCATATTCATCAAATTAAAACAAGTCTCCCATCCCAAGGCAGGATGTTGCTCATGTCATTGGTAATAGATGGAGGTCTAGATTTATCAGAAAATATTTGCTTAATCATCTCCCTTAATAACCTAAATAGGTGTCTGACACATAACCACTTAAACAAGGTTTAGCTTCTATGTAAGTTAATCCTCCTCCATCACCATACACAGGTTTTTTCCACATGGCCTATAGTGAGATGAAGTGAAATTTATTGCCTGAATATGACGTTAAGCCAAAGCGTCCAACAAATTTTAGAATAAACATGAAAAACTAAAAAGCTGGACACTTGAATCAGGTCTGATTTCAAGAATGCATGGAAGGCTTAGACTCCTAAAAACATCTCTCCCTCACCCATTGGTTGGTTTTCAAATTTCTGAGGAATGTCAGAGTTCCATTCCCTCAATTTAAAGCTTTAATCTCATAAAAATGTCAGTGCCACTTCCTTTTCCTGGTTTTTACCCTTCTGTCTATCCTATCTTCCTCTTCCTCCAAAAGATATAATACTTAATCAGTTACCATTTACACCTCAATGAAAAGAAGGATATAAAATCTAGAAGAATTCCTATAATCCATCTTGCCCAACATCCTTAGATCACCAAATGACACGCAGTAAGGTGAAGTAACTTTCCCAAAGCATATTAATAACAAAGGAAGAACTTACTTTAGGGTAAATGTAGACCTTGAGGGCCAATCTTTCAATAGAACTTAATAACCGAGAGGGCACTACTAGATATCTCAAGGCAACACCACTAAGCAATTGAAAGAGACAAAGCATAGTTTCCTTTTTTTTTTTTTGAGGTCCCTGATATATTAAAAAGGGAAGACGTTTCAAATCAGAGTTATTCAAAAAAAGGTAATATATTTTAAATTTTTCCATTTAACAAATTATCAATTTTAAAATAAAAAGCTATTGTGTAGGACTAGTGTGCTATTTTCAAAATGATTACAAGATTTAAAAAAAAAATCATTCCAGTTTCATACAGGGCTATATAATCTTGTGATGAGACACATATTTAAACCAAAAGATTTATTCTATAGAAAATATCCCATGAGAAATTTCTACAGGAAGGAATCTTAAAGATCATCTACTTCACAGATGTCAAATGTGTTACGAGTGCTGGGCTAACTCTAAGCAGTGCCTCCTGGAATGGTGCACAATGAAGAGCTTCTGCATTCATCAGGTTAAAGCTCTAATATCCTCACTTTTTTTTTTTTGAGAGGTTTTTGCTATAGGCCATGTGCGT
>NW_006204402.1:107247-114988 GCF_000334495.1 Tupaia belangeri chinensis | reverse complement strand
CCCCCCCCAGGGGGGATGGTCACGCCGCAATCCCTTCTCCTCCATTCTCCTCTCGGGGTCTTGGGCACACACGCACACGCTCCCGGCGTGAGTTTTTTAAGGCACCGGGTCCGGGACGTGAACCGCGGTTGACTACATGGGAGTCCAGCAACATAGCCATTACACTAACTGTTGGTCCCTCCTCACTCTTATAGATGATAGAAGAGACCTAGTTGGTGAGAATTTTACCCAAGGTCACACAGCTATCTAATTATTTAGAACTAGAAAAAAGGACTTTTCTCCAGTGGAATATTCTTTTCACTGTAATAGACTAGATCTAATCTATACTCATTACAGAAACTATTTGAAAATTAATTTAATATTCTATGATCAGCAAACCTTCTCATATCTAGGACATTCAAGGAATTGGGAAGTGGGGTGGACAATCAGATGCTCTGCTTTGATAAGATGTCATACATTGTTTCCTAACTGTCAAAAAATTAGAATATAATAAAATACTTAAGACTAAAACAAAACTCATCTTCCTCTACTCCTTCAGATGGAAGCATAGTCAGGAAACTTTTAAGTTTCATTTTCCTATAGATAAAGTCACAAAAACATCTGTTTCCACTACTTGGATCACTCTTGTCCACTGCCAATTTTTCTGCATTATCCTAGTCCTTCAGGGCCTATCTCAAGTCACTCTTCCTCTGTGACATCTTCTGCCACTACATAAGCTCCCAGGACAACTCTTTGATTTTCTTCAAATCTGGTTCTCTGGCCCAGACATCTGACAATGCACTAAATCCACAGCTATTTATAAGTTTCTAAGAAGAAATGAAAATATCCTCACTGCTCAAGAAAAAGAAAACTGAATTCTTTGAAGTCAGGGCTCTATTTTTCTGTGCCTAAACAGTGCCTGGCATAAAATGACATATAGCTAGAGTGCAGTGATTTCTTGGGGGATAATTCATCGGGTCAAGACCACAAGTATCCCTGGCACTGCATAATCTCACTGAAAAAATGCATACATTGTTATCCTGAGTTGAAATTTAGTAGTGATGAAGTTCAGTTTACAAAAATTTATTTAGCAGGATACTAACTCCAACATAGATTTTAATAAATTAAGGTTTCTGGAACTTATAGATCAGAAATCAAGCCTTACAGCAGATATGGCTGCAAGGGGCCTACTGTGGACTTTCTCTGGGCAGACCCTTTCAGAAGGAAGGCAAGTAAGAATAGAGGGGTCAATTTAGGCAAATATAAGACCAAGAAATTGCTTTCTAGGAGTTAAACTTCAGTTTGAGATACAAAATATAAAAGGGAATTAACAACAAGGAAAGTTGAATGTTAAGGTGACCTCTAATGGCCTAACACACAGGCAAATAAAATATCATATAGTTGAAAACGATTGTTAAAATGTATCCTCCACTTTTTGTTTTCAGGAATGTAGAATACTGATTTCTTTTTTCTTTTCTTTTTTTTAGAGGTTTTTACTATAGAGCGCATGTGCTCACCAGAAAGACAGAGACAGAAAGCAAGACATCACCCCCCGGAAAGATAGCCATACTCCAATCCCTTCTCCTTTCGGGATCTTGGGCATGCACGCACATGCACCCAGCGTGAGTTTAAGCCATCGGGTCTGGGACTCAAACTGCAGTTGACTGCATGGGAGTCCAGCGACATAGCCATTACACCAACTGCTGATCCCAGAATACTGATATTCTAAGCGTCTGTATTCATGTCTGTCCTTACCATAAATGGTTTTCTTCTTTCATTCTTAAGCAGTATGCCAGTCTTAGAGGACCTGGGCCTCACTGATGCCAGAGAAAAACATATCTCAATTAATCAGATCTTTCTCAAATATATAACTCTAAGCCCCTATATATTTTCCCTTACAGAAGAGAAAGAAATACTGCACCTTGGGCAAGAACATAGGCCCCGGAATCAGGCACAGTGGAGCTTCAGTCAAAACTCTTTTATGTGAACCATGGTCAATTTACTTAACTTCTTTGAACCTGAGTTTCTTCACATGTAAAATAGAGATTATAATAATAACATAAAATGTGTTATTTTGGTTGTTGCAATGCCTGGCACATAGTAAGTGCACCATAAATGGTAAGTGTTATTTTGTTATTGTGCCAAGCTTTAGTTCAGTAAAAACAGATTAATTAGGTACTTTCTAGGCTACATTGTGAACATCACACGATCCAAACACTAATTGGTCCTTTGTTGTCTCTACCGGACTGCACATGGATTGTTTTTCAGTGCCCAGAGACCCTAACTTATAAGAATTATCCAACTACAAGACTCTGCTAAAAGCAGGAGTGAAAATTTTTAAATAAAGAATTTTCTGCTTGTATCCTCAATTATAAAATCCTTCCTTAACAAAGCATCATAATCAGTTTTGGTATATAAAGAGAAAATGTATAATCAGCTCTTCAGAAGAAAGAACCAAGGCTCTGGAGCTAGACAGACAGAACATTTATTGAATTTTAGTTCCAGGGCTTTTAGCTCATGGCTTTGAGCACATTTTTTGTTCGTTTGTTTGTCTGTTTTCAGAGTAAGCCCAGACCAATGATACATTATTCACTACCCAGTAGAACTCAATAGAGTTTCCTAAGAAAAGACTAACCTTTTCTGGGCCATGGGGGACTTAAAGTTAGGAAGAAAGCAATTGGCTGGCATTTGGAGGATTAGGGACAACTGGTGAGGATCCCTGGAAAAGAGGACAAAAATACAACAAGAGGTTAGGGGATTGCTTTTCTAGTCAGTCTAAGACAGATAAAGTCTCTCTTATTGCCTACAAGCTCTGTTACATGAACTGGTGTCAAATTATGTAACTTCTCTGAACCTGAGTTTCTTCATATGCAAAATAGGGGTTATAATAATAACAGAAAGTTTTGTGTTTTAGTTGTCACAATGCCTGGCACATAGAAGTGCACCATAAATGGTAAGTATTATCTTGTTAATAGACCAAGCTTCAGTTTAGTAAAAATAGATTAATTAGGTGCTTTCTAGGATAGCACAGAGCAACCTGTGAAGACAATTTTCTAATAATTATGGGTATTATATTTGTTCAAATTGAGCTACTAGGAGTTTAATGTGCTTAGGGGATGTTTCCTTTTAAAAGAAGACAAGAAATGTATTGCTTAACATAGGGCCTAGAGGGCCCAGCAGGTGGTATAGTGGTTAAGGTGCTTGACTCCCACATGGCCAGCTATTGTTGGAGTCCCAGATTTGGTGGCTTAAAAATTATACTGGCCATGTGTGCGTGTGTGCCCAAAATCCCAGAAAGAGAGTGGCAAAGGGATTGTGGCATGGCCATCGGTCTCTCTCGTGTGTGTGTGTGTGTGTGTGTGTGTGTGTGTGTGAGTGTATGTGTGATTTCTCGCTTTCTCACTGTCTCTCTCTCTCCACTGAACACACACACCCTATGGCAACAACCTTTAAAAAAAATAGGGTCTAGATCCCAAATTATTAAATTATAGGCATTATGGAGGAATTATTTTAAAGCAGACACTCCTGACCTATCCTGCTACCACACTAACAAGAACTTACATTGCCCATGCCAAATATCAGTTTTCTGTACAGATACATAGTGGTACAAAACAATTTCCAACTTCAATCCATATCCAAACTCCCTAAAGGTTAAAATCCTAAGTCAACTTGTCAAGGGCTACTATAGGAGTAACATTTTAGAAAGCATGGAAAAATGAAAATTTTGCTTTTCATATGGAATGGAATATTAATTTCAGAAGCCATCAGAAGGTTTGGAGGTTAAGACAGCTGGATCCCACATGGCTCATTGCACAATTTGAGCCATGACCTGACAACTTGCAAAACACACACAGTGTGTGTGTGTGTGTGTGTGTGTGTGTGTGTGTGTGTGTGTGCATGTGTGCCCAAAATCCCAAGTGGAGAATGGAGGAGAAGGGATTGTGGCATGCCATCCCACTGGGGTGGGTGTTTTCTCACTTTTCTTCTCTCTCTCCATCTCTGTTTTTAGTGAGCACATTCGCCCTACAGGAAAACAAACAAACAAAAAAAGAATCTTAACTTCAGAAAGCGGTACTGAAGCTCCATGACAAAACCACCTACTCACAGCAAGTTCTTGTTTTGACTTCCTATGCATCCTTTGTCTAATAACCAGCCCAAGAGTTGTGAAATTAATTTTTTCAAAAACAAACCACACTCACTGGGTCACAACCATAATATCTTAAATATATGATTTCTATATTCACAGTTCAGTGAGAACAAAATCCTTCTCTTAAGAGATGATATTTGGGCCAAATAGGAAACTTAGTCTCTAAACTGTCTCTGAGAGTCAGCCTCTTTCACCAAATCAATCAATGAGTCAGTCATTAACTGAAGAGTCACTTGAGAGCTTTGATATTTGCCTGTTTATATGCTACATTGCTGTGCAGGTTTTCTGGAAGCAATATTTTTGTCATTTCCTTCATCTTCATTAGTTTCTTGCAATCAAGTAATGTTCTTGAGTCACTATTATCTGACTTTTTTTATACTTGATATTTCTACTTCCTTACAGACAAAGGTATCATTTGGGAAACCTTTCTTTACTTTTTTAAGAGGCTTTTGCTATAGGGCTCGTGCACTTGCCAGACAGACAGAGAGAGACAGAGAGATAGAAAGAGAGAAATCACCCCCCAGGGGGGATGGCCATGCCACTATCCCTTCTCCTCCATTCTCCTCTCGGGATCTTGGGCATGCACGCGCCCAGCGTGAGTTTAAGCCACTGGGTCTGGGTCTCGAACTGTGGTCAACTACATGGGAGTCCAGCGACATAGCCATTATGCTAACTACTGGTCCCTCCTTATTTTTTAAAGAGGTTTTTGCTATAGGGCATGTGCAGTCACCAGACAGAGAGAAATGGAGAGACAGAAAGCAAGAAATCACCCCCCAGGGGGGATGGCCACACCGCAATCCCTTCTCCTCCATTCTCCTCTCGGGATCTTGGGCATGTACACACACGCGCCCAGTGTGAGTTTTAAGCCACCGGGTCCAGGACACGAACCATGGTCGACTACATGGGAGTCTAGCAACGTAGCCATTACGCTAACTGCTGGTCCCACCTTTCCTTATTTTTTAACTCTCTTTCTTGCTTTTTCTCTCTTTTTCCCTCCTAGTCTATGATAATCTCCTCTTGATTCTAACTCTACATTCCACAGTTGCTTCTTCTCCTTCTCCACTTAGGCTCCACTTCGTCTTTATCTTCTCTTTTATTTTTCTTCTCTGTGGGTCCTTTATTTTCTTCTCTTTGGAATTCCTTTCTCTTTTCTTTGGAGCTTTCTATTCCCCTCCTTACCTGACCTACCTCCTACTTGTTTCCCTGAAAGACTGGTCCATGCAATGCCTTTATTCTGGCAAAAACAGAAGAAGCTACAGGAGGGGAAGAACCCAAAAAAATTTATTACATTGTTTAATCTTTATTAGCATGATGAAATCTAAATGCTATGGGCATCTCAAGTTAACACCTTCTATAGGTGTTTATCTAATCATCAACGCAATTGCTGTCATTCATAATACTTTACTTCCTTCTCCCACATTCTCTAGCACTCATCATTGTCATTGATCTCTCCTTCTGAATTAGTTCACCATGGGACTCTTGTCTTTGCCTGACCCTTCTTTATGGGAAGACAGATCATGGTCCCTAGTAAAGAGAGGTAAGACCTTAGTCAGTGAGGATAGAAGGAGATACACCGATAGTGGAGTTGTATTCTCTATTTGAGAAATTCCATGGGATAAGCATGTATACTTAGGGATGATAAAGAGCAAACCACATGTTGGATGGTGGTGCAACAGTAAAACACAATGCTCCGTGAGGCAACCTTATATGGAAAGCTTTCCAGTATAAGTCCAAAGACCTCCCTAAGTACAATGAGCACATGTGTGCCCATGAGCTAACAGGGGTGATCAAGGGCTGGGGGTGGATCATGGTGTCAGGACTCTGTTGGGGGTGCTATCTCTCTCTCTTTCTCTCTCTCTCTCTCTCTTTCTAAAAAAAACATGAATCTCATTTTTAAAAGAGCACATACAACATGAATTAAAAAGTTAAAATTTTATCTTTCAATAGCCACACCTTAGACCATTTCTATATGACATGATCTCAGACCTGACAAAATCTTGATTTTTTTTTTTTATGGTTGTAATTTTTTTCAAAGTAAAACTCATTTTATAAGGTTTTAATATAAAATCCAATTTTTCAGTTTTCATTTTATTTTAAACTTTATTTATTTCTTCAGTAAGAGATAGAGACAAGAAGACAGCAGTCCCAACAGGGTCTTAACACCATGATCCATCCCCAACTCCAGTCATGCTTGATTTACAGGCACTCACATGCCTAGCATACTCAGCGAGGTTTTCAGATCTGAACTGGGAACCTTACCATATGGGTCAGTCTCACAGAGGATCACATTTCCTCACTGCACCGCCATCTGACCCCACTATTTTTAACTTGTCAGTGGCTTATAACTGGATTGCCTAGAGATTTTGTGCATGAGATTACTGATACTACACAAAATATTATGCAACCAACCTCTCCATCCAGTTCCAAATGCATTGTACTTTTTAACTAAAAGAAAATAAACAAATAGTCTTAGAGAAAACATTTTCTTAAAGCACTTGGGTGAGTCTACTTGAAAACAGGAAAAAGAACCATGTGTCAGATTTCTTTTTCTTTTTCTTTTTTTAAGATGTTTTCACCTTAAGGCACATGTGCTCACTGGAGAGAGAGAGACAGACAGAGAAATAAAGAAAAGGAAAAATCATCCCCTAGGGGGTGATGGCCATGCCACAATCCCTTCCCTTCCATTCTCCCTTATCAGGATTTTGGGCATCCATGTACACATGCCTGGTGTGAATTTCAAGTCACCAAGTCCTGGCCTCAAAGCACAATCAGCTCTATAGGAGTACAGAGCCTTAATCACTATACCACCTGCTGGCCTCACATGGTCAGATTTCTATAAGGCCCTCTTGCACTCTGACCAACGGTTGATGTTGTGTAACAATAAGTTTGTTAAGAGGTAACTTAAGAAAAAAAAAATAGGTTTATGGTTGGTTTTGTCAAATTTGTAGATATTCCAACACCACAATACCATCTCCTCCATTCTCCTCTCAATGTCTTGGGCATGCACACACACACACCTGGTGTAAGTTTAAGTGACCAGGTGCGGGACTCAAACCACGGTCAACTACATGGGAGTACAGTGACGTAGCCATTACGCTATCTGCTATTACATGAAATAGAAGCAATTAATTGCAAGGCAAGACAAAATGAAATAAATGGTATAATAATGGAGGAAGTTAATTGCTGTTGTAAAGCAGAATAAAATAGTAATTCCAAATGACAGAATCATGGACAGCCTCATTAAAGTAGTTGGGATACATGAACTAATCCTCCAAGGATAAGGAAAATTTAGGTAAGTAGAGAAGGAAGAACATACTAGTCATTGGAAACAGGCCCAGAAAAGACATCAAAGATTATATAATGTTTGCAGAGCAGCGACGAGAAGCATCAAAGTAGATCCAGCACACACAGACAGTGAGTATATAGGTCAGAGCTGTTTGTTTTGTTGAATTAGATTGAATATTCTTTTTTTTTCTTTAAATTTATTTATTTACATTAATTCACTATACATCATTACAGCAAACAAAATGAATTTTCCATCCAGAATACACTGTATATTGGCTCAATCAAGCATATCAACATACGTGTTATCAACAAATAATTTTCCATTTCTTA
>NW_006204402.1:106474-107174 GCF_000334495.1 Tupaia belangeri chinensis | reverse complement strand
CCTCCTCCCACATTGTCTCTGGTATCCATGGTTGCTTTCTATGCCTTTCCTCCCATTTAATTGATTTGCTAATGAACTTAATTAGTCTAAATACTTCCAATAGCAAGTGCAGCTGATATATACCTGTACATGAACCCAAGTCTGACTTTAGGCATAAGCCTCAGTGAGTAGAATGAATATACTATAAAGTAGTACCTAGCTGGGGCTATATAGCTTACTGCAGTCATCAAATACAAATTTTTTTAAAAATTTTGATAAGAACAGTTTTAGTTTTTTTTTCCTCCTGAAACTTTTTTCTTAATTAATTTACATTCATTCCCTGAGCATCATCACAACATACTAAATGTGGTTTCCCATCTAGAATAAATTGCATAGTGGCTTAATTATGCATGTTATCATCAATAACATTCCATTTCTAGTTTCATATATATATATATATATATTTTTTTTACACCATGTCCTACACTCTGCCCTTTCACACCCTTTTATTACACTAGCTCTGCTGTCTACAGTTGTCTTCAATTACTTTTCCCCAAACATTTTTTTTATTTTTTATTTTTTATTATCATCATAATCTTCTTTATTTTACATTGGATTACATATAACTTTACAGTGTATTACACTGCTTTTTCAAAAGGGAATGCCATGCAAGTCAGTCAGTACAAAGACATTAATCTCCCCGCTTCAACATTCGATATCT
>NW_006204402.1:100945-105961 GCF_000334495.1 Tupaia belangeri chinensis | reverse complement strand
AGGTTTGGAAAGTTTTCTTGCAGGATTTCATAGAATAGATTATCAATGCTCTTATGAGTCTCTTTGCCTTCTGGGATGCCTATTATCCAGATGTTTGGGCATTTGATGGTATCTAGTATTTCTCATATAATATTATGAGAATAATATTCTCATATTTTTGGGCCACTTTTTCAGTCTTCGTGGTGGATTTTTCTAGGACAGCAATTTTCTCTTCTACATCTGAGATTCTATTTTCTGTATGATCTAATCTGCTTTTAATACTTTCAAGGGAGATTTTGACTTCCTGTATTATATCCTTCATCTCTAAGGGTTCCGTCTGATTCTTTTGTAAAGTGTGAAATTCCTGTTTTAGATCTTGCATGAATTTCCTCACCTCCTGGAACTCTTCAACTCCTTTCTCCTTCCTCTTCCCTAGCTCATTGTCTCTCTTCTCTTTCATCTCTGTTAGTTTGTCATTATGAATATTCTAAATTCTTTATCAGACATTTCCATGATTTCCATTGAACTGTGTGTGGATGAAGAGGAGTTATCCTTTTCCCTTGGAGGAGAGGCAATTTCTTGTTTTCCCGTATTTCTTGTGGTCCTGCAGCGATTTCTATTCATCTGGTGGATGGTTGGTTTCTTCCCAAACTTTGAAGTTTAATCATGCGAGTTTGTGTGCTGGAGGCTGAATTATCAGTGAGAAATCTTCATTTCTCTGTTTCCCTCAAAATAGCTAATTCTCAGGAGTCATGAAGGTGTCTTCAAGAAGGAATTAGATTGAATATTCTTTTCCTTCAGGAATCTATAGACAGTTGTAAGAAGAAGGACTTGGAAGGAAGTAAAGGGTACTACAATTTAAGAAAATTCTACTGACTGTTGTATTAGAGTCCTAGGACTGTTGTAACAAAGCACCACAAACTAAGTCACTTAAAACCACAGAATTTAAGGTCAGCAGAAGGTGTGGTAGTTAAGATAATGGGTCCCACATAGCTGATCTCACAGTTCAAGTCCTGGGCCTGGTGGCTTGAAAAACATACTGAGTACATTACACCTTTCATCTCTGATAGTTCTGTTTGAGTCTTTTATGTTTCTAATTCTTCTTTCAAACTATGGAAGGACTTCCTTATCTCCTGGACCTCATTGTCTCTTTTGTCTTGTATCTTCTGGAGTTCATTGTCTCTTTTCTCTTGCATCTCATTTAGTTTTGTCAGTATGAATATTCTGAGTTGTTTGACATTTCCATGAGTTCTATTATACTGTCTGTTTATGATGAGGAGTTGTTCTTTTACCTTGGGAGAGAGATATTTTCTTGGTTTCTCATATTTCTTGTGCCTCTGTGCTGTTTCCTTGTCTTCTGATGTATTTCACATTTCTTCCAAAATTTTGCACTATTGTCACAGGAACTGGATATTCCAATCTACTCCCAGTTTCTTGAGAACAGGTTAACCTGGGGTTGAGCTGCAGGGTTTCAGCTGGAAGTGGTGGGAGACAGTGGAGTTCCCAAGTCAATCTCTGTCCTCGGTCATTCTTATTGGCTTTCCCCAAGCAGCCAAGCAGAAGCCAGATATCTCTAGTTGATTTTTTTTTTAAATTTTATTTATTTATTTTTTTGGAGAGATTTTTTTTGCTATAGGGCACGTGCACTCGCCAGACAGACAGAGAGAGACAGAGAGACAGAAAGCGAGAAATCACCCCCCAGAGGGGATGGTCACGCCACAATCCCTTCTCCTCCATTCTCCTCTCGGGATCCTGGGCACGCATGCACACGTGTCTGGCGTGAGTTCTAAGCCACCGGGCCTGGGACGCAAAACGTGGTTGACCACGTGGGAGTCCAGCAACATAACCATTACTCTAACTGCTGGTTCCCTCTAATTGATTTTAATACCAGCCCCAGGAGTTAGGGAAAAACCCCAAATATTTATGATATTCTAAATCTTTCTTAGGAGGATTTATTTTTTTTTACAAGATTTGGATCATCCTCACAGGAAGAAAAAGTACCATTCAAGCCAGTATATGTAAAGTATCAAATAAGCAATTCAGGCAGAAAATTCAGTTTACATTAAGGAAAGGTACTGTGGTCAAGGAAGAGTTTGCAAGGGAAATGAGAGTTTAACTGAGTTGCTAGGAAAAATGGAAAAATAGACATTCAAAATGAATAGCAGAGACCAGCAGATGGCGTAATGGTTACATCATCTGGACTCCCATGTAAGTGATCACAGTTCAAGTCCTGGATGTGGCAGCTTATAACTCATGCCCAGCATGTGTGCATGCATCCCCATAATCCCAAGAAGAGAATGGAGGAGAAGGGATTATAATATGGTCTTCCCTTCTTAGGGATGATTTCTCACTTTCTGTCTCTCTCTGTCTCTCAGGGAAGCACGCACACATTCTGGCTAAATTCTTTCTTAAAAAAAATTAATAATGGTGGGCTGAGGCCTAAGATTATCTTGAAGTACCAGCAGTTGGCATAATGGCTATGTCACTGGACTCCCATGTAGTCAACCAAGGTTCAAGTCCCAGACCTGGTGGCTTAAACTCACGCCAGGCCCATGTGCTTGTTTGCCCAAGATCCCGAGAGGAAAATGGAGAAGGGATTGCGGCATGGCCATCCCCCCCGGGGGGGGGGTGATTTCTCGCTTTCTGTCTCTCTGTCTCTCTCTTTCTGGTGAGCGCACATGCCCTGTAGCAAAAACCTCTCCAAAAGGGACAAAAAAGACTGTCTTGAAACATACTCACTCTATCTATCTGCTCCAGGTGCCAGTCCCTCTTGCATCCAACTTCCTCAGACTGAGATCTGACATTGCCTTGGAACCTCAACTTTCTCCCATTTGTCAGAGACTGTCTTTCTCAGTTGAAACCCTGTGGCTCAACCCCAGCTGCACCCAGTCCTAGCAACAAAAGTGCATGTTACAAGGTGAGTGTCAGAGAAACAAGCCTACAAAGAGATCAAGGATCACATCCTCCAGGCTCCCTGTGAACACTCAAAATTAACTATAAGAAACTAAGATGAAATGTATAATTCATAAGATGACCAGAAATCACCACAGAGGCACAAGAAATATGAAAAGTCAAGAAAATATCTCTCCCCCAAGGTAAACGAACAATTTATCATCATCCACAGATAGCACAATTGAACTTATGGAAATGTGAGATAAACAATTCCAAATATTCATAGTGGCAAGACTTAACAAGATGCAAGAGAAAAGAAACAATGAACTCCAGAAGATGAAAGAGAAAAGAGACAACATGCTACAGGAGATAAGGAAGTCCTTCCATGATTTGAAAGAAGAAATAGACACCATGAAAAAGAATCAAATGGAGCTGTTAGAGATGAATGGTGTAATATAGGAAGTCAAAACCTCCCTCAAAATTATTAAAAGTAGATTAGATCATGCAGAAGATTGAATCTTGGTGGTGGAAGACAAAACCTCAGACCTAGAAAAAACAAAACAATAAAAAGATAGAGAAAATAGCACAAAAAGAGGATAATATATGAGAAATACTAGATTGTATTAAACATCCAAACATCTGAATAATTAGTATCCTGGAAGATGAAAAAACTAATAAGGGCATTGAAAATCTATTTCATGTAATTCTGAAAGAAAACTTCCCAAGCCTAGAGAAGCATTCGAACTTCCAGACCTAAGAAATACAAAGGACATCAAATAGCAACAAACCAAGATCTTCTCCATAGCATATCATAACCAGACTGGCAAAAACCACAGATAAAGGCAAGATACTAAAATTTTCAAGAGAGAAATGTCAAGTTACTTACAAAGGTTATCCTGTCAGGCTAACACCAGACCTCTCACCAGAAACAGTTCAAGCAAGTAAAGAATGGGAGATATACTCAAAGTGTTAAAAGAGAAACAATTTGAACCAAGATTACTATACCCAGGAAGATTATTCTTCTTATGAAAAGAAAAGATAAAAACATTCTTGGAAAAACAAAACCTGATAAAATTTACCAGCACCAGACCAGCTCTTCAAGAAATTCTAAAGGGAGTGCTATACCAAAAATCCAAAGACAGACATAAAGAAATAAGGGAACAAAAAGCAGTCAAGAAAATGACTAATTTAACAATAGGGACAAGTCCAGAAATATCAATAGTAATGTTGAATGTTAATGGATTAAATTCTCTAATCTTTGATCTCTTGGATTAAATTCTCCAAGAGACACAGACTGGTAGATTAAACTGATAGACACTGACTTAACAAATTAAAAAAAAAAAAACACAGGAAACCATCCATCTGTCTCCTACAAGAAACCTACCTCATGGAGAAAGACATACATAGACTGAAAATGAAAGGTTCGGAAAAGTCATTTTATTCAAATGGAAACCAAAAAGGAGCAGAAGTCATGATAATGATTTCAGACAAAACCTTTAAGACAAAAGCTTCAAGAAGAAACAAAGGGCTTTATGTAATAATAAAATAGCTAGTACATTAAGAATATATAATGTTTATTAATATCTATGTACCCAACACAGGAGCTCCCAAATTTGTGAAGGACAGACTGCTGGATCTAAAAGGAGAAATACTGCAGCACACTAATTGTTGGTGACCTCAACACTCCATTATCCCCTTTAGACAAATCATCAATAAAAAAAAATAATAAGCAAAGAGATTCAGGACCTAAACGATACCATAAATCAGAAAGATCAGGGTTGGGACCAGCAGTTAGCGTAATGGCTATGTCGCGGGACTCCCACGTAGTTGACCGCGGTTAGCATCCCAGACCCGGTGGTTAGCATCCCAGACCTGGTGGCTTAAAACTCACGCCAGGTCCATATGCGTGCATGCCCAAGATCCTGAGAAGAGAATGGAGGAGAAGGGAATGCGGTGTGGCCATCCCCCCTGGGGGGTGATTTCTTGCTTTCTGTCTTTCTGTCTCTCTCTGTCTGTCTGGTGAGCACACACACCCTATAGCAAAAATCTCTCAAAAAAAAAAAAAAAGAACTTGACAGATATCTATAGAACTTTGCACCCAATGGGGCAGGCAGGGGGCATGGCGGGTAAAAGCACTGTAATTCT
>NW_006204402.1:99747-100896 GCF_000334495.1 Tupaia belangeri chinensis | reverse complement strand
CGCTCTCTCGCTCTGTTGCTCTCTGGTCAAATTAAAATAAGTAAATAAATAAGTAAAGTTAAATAAAATAATTATTTTTTTTAAAAAAAAAAAGAACCTTCCACCCAAAATCACAACATATATTTTTTCTCATGACCACATGGTACCTTCTTGCAGATTGACTATGATAGGTCACAAAAACACGTCTTTACTGATTCAAAGGCAGAGAAACTATAACCAGAATCTTCTCCAACCATGATGGAATTAAGTTTGATATCAGTTTCAGGAAAATCCTCAAAAATACACAAACAACATGGAAACTAAATAACCTTCTTCTGAGTGAACTCACAACTACCAAAGAGGTTAAGACTGAAGTCAAAAGATTCAAGGTTGGGCCTGGCAGGTCACATGGTGGTTAGAGGTGCTGGATTCCCACATAGCTAAATGTAGTTCGAATCCCAGACCTCACAACTTGCTTTCTCACTTTCCCTTTCTCTCTGTCATTATCTGGTCAAATTATAAAATAATAATAACAAAAAGAATTTTAAAATAAATAATTATTTTTGAGAAAAGATTCATGGAAACAACTGCTAATGAACATGAGTTTCAATAATCTATGGGACACTGTAAAAGAAGTCATAAGAGGGAAATTTGTAGCAATTAGTGAGAATTAAAAAAAATGGAAAAGTGGCAAATGCAAAACTAACATTATGCCTCAGGGAATGAAAAAAACAGCAACAACAAAAATCAAAAAAATTCCAGGAGAAAAGAAATAATAAAGATTAGAGCAGAAATAAATGAAATAGAAAATATACAAACTATACAGACAATAAATGAAAGCAAAAGCTGGTTCTTTGAATAGATAAACAAAATTGAATGCTATTAGCTAGAATAAGAAGAAAAGAGAAAGGAACCAGATAAATCAAATTCACAATGAAACCGCCAAAATTACAATGGACATAAGTAGAAATACAAAACATCATTATAAGATATAATGAGTGACTATAGCTGACAAACTAGAAAACCTGGATAAGATGGGTAAATTCCTGGACACATAGAATCTACCAAGATTGACTCAGGAGGACATAGAAGCCTGAATAGACCCATGACAAACAATGAGATTGAATCAGAAAGAAAATAACTTCTCACAAAAGAGAAGCCCTAGTCCTG
>NW_006204402.1:97044-99731 GCF_000334495.1 Tupaia belangeri chinensis | reverse complement strand
CCTGGTAGCTTGCTTTCTCACATTCTCTCTCTCTCTCTCGCTCGCTCGCTCGCTCTCTCACTCTGTTGCTCTCTGGTCAAATTAAAATAAGTAAATAAATAAGTAAAGTTAAATAAAATAATTATTTTTTTTAAAAAAAAAAAGAACCTTCCACCTATAATCACAACATATATTTTTTCTCATGACCACATGGTACCTTCTTGCAGATTGACTATGATAGGTCACAAAAACAAGTCTTTACTGATTCAAAGGCAGAGAAACTATAACCAGAATCTTCTCCAACCATGATGGAATTAAGTTTGATATCAGTTTCAGGAAAATCCTCAAAAATACACAAACAACATGGAAACTAAATAACCTTCTTCTGAGTGAACTCACAACTACCAAAGAGGTTAAGACTGAAGTCAAAAGATTCAAGGTTGGGCCTGGCAGGTCACATGGTGGTTAGAGGTGCTGGATTCCCACATAGCTAAATGTAGTTCGAATCCCAGACCTCACAACTTGCTTTCTCACTTTCCCTTTCTCTCTGTCATTATCTGGTCAAATTATAAAATAATAATAACAAAAAGAATTTTAAAATAAATAATTATTTTTGAGAAAAGGAAAAGATTCATGGAAACAACTGCTAATTAACATGAGTTTCAATAATCTATGGGACACTGTAAAAGAAGTCATAAGAGGGAAATTTGTAGCAATTAGTGAGAATTAAAAAAAATGGAAAAGTGGCAAATGCAAAACTAACATTATGCCTCAGGGAATGAAAAAAACAGCAACAACAAAAATCAAAAAAATTCCAGGAGAAAAGAAATAATAAAGATTAGAGCAGAAATAAATGAAATAGAAAATATACAAACTATACAGACAATAAATGAAAGCAAAAGCTGGTTCTTTGAATAGATAAACAAAATTGAATGCTATTAGCTAGAATAAGAAGAAAAGAGAAAGGAACCAGATAAATCAAATTCACAATGAAACCGCCAAAATTACAATGGACATAAGTAGAAATACAAAACATCATTATAAGATATAATGAGTGACTATAGCTGACAAACTAGAAAACCTGGATAAGATGGGTAAATTCCTGGACACATAGAATCTACCAAGATTGACTCAGGAGGACATAGAAGCCTGAATAGACCCATGACAAACAATGAGATTGAATCAGAAAGAAAATAACTTCTCACAAAAGAGAAGCCCTAGTCCTGATGGCTTCACTTATGAATTCTACAAACTTTTATTTTTTTAATTTTGCTTTAATTTTATGTATTTATTTATTTATCTTAATTCTACCAGAGAGGGATAGAGTGAGAGAGAAAGAGAGAGAGAGAGAGAATGTAAGAAAGCAAGTCATTAAGTCTGGAACTCAAACTATGGTCGGCCATGTGCAAGTCCAGCACCCTTAACCACTACACCACTTGCCAGCCCCTACTAACTTTTAGAGAAGTAACCTCCATTCTTATCAAATTATTTCTAAAGATCCAAAAGGAAGGAACTCTCCTAAATTCATTTTATGAAGCCTCCATCACCCTCATCCCCCAAAATATAACGATACAAGAAAGGAAAACTACAGACCAATATCTCTGATGAATATAGATGCAAAATTCTCAACACTATACTATCATATTGCATACAACAACATAAAAAAGATTATTCATCATGACCAGATAGGTTTTATTCCAGAGATTCAATGATAGTACAACATATGCAAAAGCATAAACATAATACACCATATTAATAGAAAGATAGGAAAACATATGATCATTCCAATCGATTGAGAAAAAGCACTTGAAAATATAGAACATCCCTTCATAATTAAGACTCTCGGAAATATCAGCCTAGAAAGATCATTTTTCAGCATAAGAAAAACAATCTATGAAAAACCTATAGCTAACATGCTGAAAGGGGGGAAGCTTTTTCACTAAAACTTAGAGCAAGAGAAGGCTCCCCACTTTCTTCACTCCTTTTCAATATAGTGCTGGAAGTCTTAGCCAATGTGATCATACAAGAGAGTGAAATAAAAGGCATTCAAATAAGGAAAGAGGAGTTGAATTTATCTTTATCTGCAGATGATGTGATTGTACACACTGAAGACCCAAATGTATCCATGAAAAAACTTCTCAAAGTGATAAATGATTACAGAAGGATACAAAATCAACTTACAAAAGTCTACAGCATTTCTATACACAAACAGACAAAGGCAGAACTGGAAAATGTAATCCAATTTATCATAGCCACAAAAATTAAGATACCTGGGAATAAATCTAACAAAGGAAGTCAGAAATACAAAATTAATATACAGAAGTCTATAGCATTTCTATATACAAACAGCAGGCAGATGGAGATAGAACTAAAAAAAGTTATTCCATTTACCATAGCCACCAAATGTATAAGATACTTAGGGATAAATCTAACCAAAGAAGTTAAAGACCTCCACAAGGAAAACTATGAGAAGCTAAAAAAAAGAAATAGAAAATGATACAAAAAAGTGGAAGGACATCCCATGTTTCTAGATTGGAAGAATTAATATAACCAAAATGGCAATTCTACCCAAATTAATCTACCTATTTAATGCAATGCCAATCAAAGTACCAGACACATTCTTCACAGATTTAGAAAAGACAATCATAAAATTCGTCTGGAATAATAAAAGACCCTGCATTGCCAAAGCAATTCTACAAAAGAAGAGT
>NW_006204402.1:62395-96579 GCF_000334495.1 Tupaia belangeri chinensis | reverse complement strand
ATCAAAACAACAATGAGATACCACCTAACCCTAGTCAGAATGGCAAAGATTAAAAAAACAAAGAATGATAAGTGTTGGTGGGGATGTGATGAAAGGGGAACTCTCTCACACTGCTGGTAGGAATGTAAATTAGTCCAACCACTGTGGAGAACAATTTGGAGATTCCTCAAAAATCTACAAATAGAACTGCCATATGATCAAGCAATCCCATATCTTGGCATCTACCCAAAGGACAGAAGAATTTCTCATTGGAAAAGTGCTTGCATAAAACTGTGGCATGTATACTCTATGGAATACTATTCAGCCATTAAAAACAACAAAACCCTGGCTTTTGACAGAAAGTGGAAAAATATGGAAGATTTACTGCTGAGTGAAGTAAGCCAGGTTATGAAGGAGAGACTCTGTATGTCCCCACTTAATATATACCAAATGTCCACACTCTATAACTGAAACTGATGGGCTAAATGATGTACAAACACAAGAGGTGGATGTGAATGCCAGATGTGGTGTGTGTAGAGGAGTGGGGCCTGGGGAAGAACATTTGGAGTAGGGATACGAAGACAGCATTATTGAGACAGGGAGGTAGTGTTGTTATATTTTTATCAACTCAACCAGGGAGAAATGTACTTATATTGAAATGATCACCTTGTAAGCTAAATAATGTGATTGAATGTATTAAAAAATGTAAAATAAATAAATTAATTAATAGAAAAAGAACAAAAAAGGAAGTCAAAGACCTCTACTAGGGAAACTATGAAAATCTTTAAAAATAAATTCAAACTGACATAACAAAGTGGAAGGACATTCTATGTTCCTGGAATGGGGTAATTAATTTAATCAAAATCGCAATTCTACACAAATTTATCTGCATATTTATTGAAATCCCTATAAAATTATGAGACATTCTTCACAGATCTAGAAAAGAATATAATAGACTATGTCTAGAATCATAAAAGACCCCACATCACCAAAGTCATTCTGCATAAGAAGCATGGAGTAGGAGGCATCTCACTCCCTGACCCCAAAATATATTTGAAAGCTGTGATAATCAAAACAGCATGGTATTGACACAAAAACAGATATGTGGACCAAAGAACCAGAATAGTTTCCCCAGAAATAAACCCCAAAACATACAGCCAAATGATTTTTGATGAAGAGTACTAGTCAATCCAATGGGTAAAGGAAAACATCTTTAGCAAATGGTGCTGGAAAAACTGGGTAGCCACTTACAGAAAGATTCATCTGAACCCCTACCTTTCACCATTAAGAAAAATCAACTCACAGTGTATCAAAGATCTAAACCTAAGACCTCAGTCTATAAAAGTACTCCTAGAAAACTCTGGGGAAACCCTGGGAGACATTGGGATAAGCAAAGACTTCTTAAATAAGACCCCAAAACACGCGATAATCCCAAACATCGACAAGTGAGATTACATCAGACTAAGAAATTTCTGCCCAGCAAAGGCACAGAAATTAATGTGAATGAACAGCCCTCAAACAGAATGGTATTTCTGTAAACTATGCCTCAGAAAAGGGACTGATAACTGGAATGCACAAGGGAGCTCAAGGGCTTATCCAAAAAAAAAAAAAAAAAGTCATTAACCCAATTAAAAAGTGAGAAAAGAACTGAATAAACAACTCTCTAAGGAAGACATACAAATACCTAAAAAGCATATGAAAAAAATGCTCAACATCCCTCATCATAAGGAAGATACAGATCAGTTCTACAATGAGACACCACCTCATCCCAGTCAGAATGGCAAATATTTAAAAAATTATAAATAATAGGTGCTAGTTGAGATTTGGTGAAAGGGCAATCCTCCTACACTGTTGGTGGGAATACACATTGGTCCTGCCCCTGTGGAGAATATTATGGAGGTTCCTCAAAGACCTACAAATAAAACTACCATATGATCCAACAATTCCACTCCTGGGTATCTACCGAAAGGTTAAGATAATGCTGTCAGAAAAGTGCTTACATATGTGTGTTTATTGTGGCATTATTCACAATTGCTAAGACATGGAACGAACCCAAATGTCCACCAACAGACAAATGTATTGGAAAACTGTGGCACATATACTTCATGGAAAACTGCTCAATGATAAAGAACAACAAGACCCTGGCATTTGTTAGAAAGTGGATGAATATGGAAGATTTATTGTTGAGTGAAGCAAGCCAGGATATGAAAGAGAGACACTGTACATCTCCACTTTACATATACTGATTGTTTGCACTCTGTGGTGGAAACTGTGAGAATATAGGACATAGAAACATCGAAAGTGGTTATAGATTCTGGAGACAATGTGGGAAGAGGGTGAAAGAAGAAGGAGTTTGTAAGGAAAGAAATTAAGGAGGAAAATATAGAGACAAGACATTTATGGGCACAGAAATTGATTATTATTTGTTGATGACAATTTGCTTTATGTCCTCAACTGGACTGGTGTGAAGTATATTCATGTTGGGTAAATTCAACTTACAAGCTAAGTGATATATAGTGATTAAATGTATAAAATTAAATTAAAAATGTATTTTAAAAAAATAGTAAAGTTACCATAAACCTTACTTTCTATTTATTTAGCTCTTTAAATTTTTAGCAATAAACTGAGTTTTAGTATGTTCAGGTAATAAATATAAACACTGAATGCTGGAGCCAATATTAGGAACAAAGAATAACCCAAAGGTGTGTAAAAGAGAGACCCTCTTTCTAAAGTTGCTCACACTTAGTTTCAGTTGATAGGATGAAAATTAAAACTAAAATATAAGGTAGAAAGTGTTACAATGCTAAGAGTGATCAGAGAAAGTGTACTGGGTGTTCATGGTAAGGAAGGTTAATTTCCTGTTGAGATGGTCAGGGAAAGCTAGGTTTGATTAAATAAAATGACTGACCATTAAATTACTGACTCATGTCCTACTCATTTTATTGACTGTGTCATGCATAAGAAGACATGCTTTAAGAAGATCTGCCACCATCCTACTAATGGCCTAATGGAGGAAAAATGCAGTAGCAAGTCAAAGACATGAAAATTAAGAACTGGAGAAAATGTCAAAAAGAGGTCATTATTCAAAGCTTTCTTGTAATAGACTGATTTTTAATCACTGTGGAATTTGATATAGAGAAGAAATTATTTGTAAGCAACAAAAGAGGTAATAAGAAGGGACCAGCAGTTAGCGTAATGGCTATGTTGCTGGACTCCCACGTAGTTGACAGTGGTTCAAGTCCCGGACCCAGTGGCTTAAACTCACATTGGGCGCGTGTGCATGCGTGCCCAAGATCCTGAGAGGAGAATGGAGGAGAAGGGATTGTGGCGTGGCCATCCCCTCTGGGGCGTGATTTCTCGCTTCTGTCTCTCTGTCTGTCTCTGTCTGTCTGGCGAGCACACGTGCCCTATAGCAAAAACCTCTCAAAAAAAAAAAAAAGGTAATGAGAAGAAGGCTTCTTCTCTGTACTCCATTTCCACATTTGTGTAAAGGTAAATATAATTGCTGCTGTAATTTTCTCATAACAGTGTTACTCAGATAAACTAATATGATAGATTTGAAAGTATTTTGAAAAATATAGTAAGGAGTTATTATTCATTTGATGCTATGGAAGTCATCCTCAGCTTCTGCTAAACTACAAGAATACCCTCTGACTCCACATTCAGATGACTCAGTTCTGGTTATTTCATGCCAAAGAAGGATTTACATCTTAGATTTAATGTAACTCACCCTCAAAAGACTTCCAGAAGTTTCCTCTTGAAAACCTCTGGGACATGTCCTGTAAGAAAAGAATTCTATACTCATATGAAAGTTTCAGACAGGAGGTCCTATATAAGTACTAAGATGGAAAAGGATTGACAGTAGTAGGAAGTCAGTGAAGACTGGCTTTGGTACAATCCTGACAACAAGCTACTATTTTGTGTCGAATTCCCAAAGTCTTTGCTTTCAGTAAGCTAATGAACAAATCTTTATTAGACTCTAGTGTCCTTGAAAGTACAGGGACATTATCTTATTCATCTTTCATTTTCTCCACACGTAAGAGAATAGGGTCCTGGATATGCATATTTTCTGCTGAAGACATGTCTATGCAACTAAAAAACTGAACATGAAAAAATGTTTTATATTAGACAATATTAAGTGAGACAGTTTCCATACATTTTCTAATTTCATCCTTCCAAAAACAATTTAAAATTTTCCAATGAGTTAGTTCACAAGAACTAGAGGCAGGTAAAATGCAAATTTGGTTGTTGCAGCTTTTAAATCTCAGAATAACTTAGATTAACTGCATAATCACTGCAGTCACAAATTTTACTCACTGATCATTTTTCTGTCTACTATTCATAGACTGACATATCTGAAAACTAAATGAATATGAAAGTTGCCTTCAACACCGATCTCACAATAATAATTCCTTACATTTCATACAAGAATTTATAACAATCTTGTTCCAAAAGAGAGTCAAAGTAGCTAGAATGATTTATTACATTTGTGTGGTCCTCTCAAGGTAATTTCATATGCGTTATCTCATTTGTGAACAGCACCAAGTCTGTGGAGTAGATAGATATAGGTGACATCATTTTCATTTTAGAAAAGGAGTAAATTGGGTAGAGGAATTAATTAACTTGCACTGTGACTCTGAAATTATTAGTGAGACTGGAACAACAATAAAGGCCTTTCCGTTTTCTCTGTGTCATCAGGAGACTTTTTTCTCTGTATATTAAAGCTGAAAATAAACAATAGATTGTAAAACTTAGCTTGCATTTTGTTATCTGTAAACAGTTTTTTTAGAGCTTTTGTTTTAATTTAAAAGATCATTTTCATATTCATGACATAAAAATGTATCTAGAAAATATGCAGAAACTATATACATAAATTGCATAAGAGAGAAATGTGAAATTTTTTAAATTGATAAAACAGAGAATCAAGCGGCAGGCAGATGGTTTGGTGGTTAAGGGCACTGGATTCCCACATGGCAGACTATGGTTCGAGTCCCGGACTGGGTGGCTTCATTTCTCGCTTTCCCTTTCTCTCTCTCTCTCTCTCTCTCTCTCTCTGTCTGATCAAATTAAAAACTAAGAATAATAAATGGAATTAAATAAATAAATAATTCTTTAAAAAAGAGAGAGAGAACCGATTCCATACCCAGCCCTAGAAGATTCTTACTTTACAAAATTCTCCAATCTTTTTCCCTCTATGTTGAGTAACCCTTATCCTGTGACACATTAAGGTATATCGTCTATGCTTCTGCATCTCCAGTCAATCAATATAACCTGGTCAAAAAAGCCAGCAATTTTCGCAAATTTCTAGGAGTTGAAATGTGGAGAAATTTAGAAAAAAAAAATCTTGTTCCATTACCACAGAATAATTGAGGAAATGAAACTGTTGGACATTTTGAATGAATTAGGTCTGTCTGAATTTCCAATCAATATTTATTTATTTATTTATTTATTTATTTATTTATTTTGAGAGGTTTTCACTATAGGGCACGTGCGCTCACCAGAAAGACAGAGAGAGACAGAGAGATAGAAAGCGAGAAATCACCGCCCAGGGGGGATGGCAATGCCACAATCCCTTCTCCTCCATTCTCCTCTTGGGATCTTGGGCACTCATGCACATGCCCCCGGAGTGAGTTTAAGCCACCGGGTCCGGGACTTGAACCGCAGTTGACTACGTGGGAGTCCAGTGACATAGCCATTATGCTAACTGCTGGTCCCCAAATCAATATTTATTTTTGCTCTTCATCTTGAAAGTACTGAGCTCAATTAGAGATAATTTGCATAAATATTTTATTATTTTTGCCAAGCATTAATATCTTAATCAGGGTCTAAGTGCTATTAGCTCAAGAAAAAGCAAGTCTTCAGTAATTCAAAAATCTAGCACTGTGGAAGAAAGCCTGGAGGGGAGCTAACATTTGTTGGTAGTCTCACCAGAGTTTGGACCTGTAGGTGACGAGAACAGACCAAACTGAGAAGACCAGTGATACATAAAAGAGTGTTTCACCTGGTCCTGAGTTAACAGGTAAGAGTTTCTTGGTCTGCATGTGGTATTACAGGTTACCTGTGTAGACAAGAGACTCCAAATTAGGGCCTATATCTGGGGCTACAATTAACTAGAAATGGACTAAACTGATATGACTACTACACAATGGACATAGTAGTAATTAATATTTTGTCTTAATAAAGCTTCCAACTGTCCTATAAAGAATAGTAAACTTGGACCAGCAGATGGCATAATGGTTACATCACTGGACTCCCACATGGCTGACTGTGGTTCAAGTCCCAGATCTGGTGTCTTGAAACTCACACCAAGTACATGTGCATGCATATCCAGACTCCTAAGAGGAGAATGGAGGAGAAGGGATTGCGGTGTGGCTAACTCCCTGCAGGGTTATATCTCACTTTCTGTCTCTCTTTCTCTTTCTGTGTCTCTAGTGAGTGCACACACCGTATAGCAAAAATCTCTATAAAAAAAAAAATAGTTAACTTGAGGCCAGCAGATGGCATGGTGGTTAAGGTGTTGGACTTCCACATTGCTGACCACAGATAGAATCCCAGAACTTGTGTCTTGGTTTCTCATTCTCTCTCTCTCTCTCTCTCTCTGTCTCTATCTAGAGAGCACACACACTTTATAGTGGAACTAGGAAGAAAAAATAAAAAAGGCATGTATGAGACTAAAAATTATTATAAAGTAGAAAACTTTAGGTTCATTCATTTGTTCAACAAATATTAATTAGAACCCTTAAGGGGACCAGCAGTTGGTGTAATGGCTATGTCGCTGGACTCCCATGTAGTCAGCCAAGGTTTGAGTCCCAGACCTGGTGGCTTAAATTCATGCTGGGCACGCATGCGTGCGTGACCAAGATCCTGAGAGGAGAATGGAGGAGAAGGGATTGAGGCATGGCCATCTCCCACTTGGGGGTGATTTTTTATTTTCTGTTTCTCTGTCTCTTTCTTTACGGTGAGTGCACGGGCCCTATAGCCAAAACCTTTCAAAAAAAATTAGGACCCTCTTCTATGTGATATACATACAGTCAGTTATCCATAACCATGGGTTCAGCATCCACAGGTTCAACCAACTGTAGACCAAATATACTGAAGAAACAACTGGCCCAGCCATGGTGACACAGTGGTAGTTCAATGCTCTCCAATGCTGGAAGCCACATACAAGATTGGTGTTCAGTTTTCAGGCCAACCTGTACATATCAAGTATGTGTGCATTTGCCAGTGATCCTGGTTGGCTTGGAAAGGCTGAGAGGAGGATTGTGGCATGAATCTCTGTTAAGAGGCGTCTTTCTCTCTCTCTCTCTCTGTCTCTCTCTCTCTCGCATGCGCACTCTGTCTCCTCATTATCTCTCTCGTTTTTCTCTCTGTCTCTCTCATGAGAGAAAAAAATAAACTAGAAAAATTAAAAATATGCAACAATAAAATAATAGACTAAAAACAACAGAGTATAAAAAGTATTTGCCTATCATTTACATAGTATTGGGTAATATAAATAAATGAGAAATGATTTTACAGGCAGATGTGTGCCAGTAATATACAAATACTATACTGTTCTATATAAGGGACTTGAGCATCCATAGATTTTGGTATCTCTGGGGACTCCTGGAATCAATCCCCCTCAGATACTGAGGGGTGACTAGGTTTAGAGGATAAATAAGAAACAATCCTTCTAAGAGCCCTAGTAGGGAGAAAGACACATACATAAATAATGAAAATACAGTAAAACAAGGTTTATAATAGATACCTATGCAAATAACTATAGGAATATAGAGGAGAACATCATGACCATTCAGAAAGACAAGCTACTTACACTGAATATTAAATTATATGCAGAGTTCTTTAAGAAGATAAAGGGGAAATTTTCTTGGAAGAGGTAAGAGGTAAATATGTCCTGTATTGGGGGATTTACAATTGTTTTATCATGTATAGAACTAAAGGTAAGGATGAGCCAGCATGAGACTAAAAACATCCTGAAAAGGCAGATTATGAAGGATTTAGCTGAGCTGAGCTAAGACCTTTGAAGTTCATTCTGCAGGCAATGGGAATTTACTAATGTAAAATCTCTTACCTTGCCCCCAGTTAATGGGCCAATTAAAAATCTGCATAAAATCCTTAGGGCCTAGCAGGTGGTGTGTTGATTAAGGTGCTGGACTCCCATATGGCTAAATATGATTCAAGTCCCAGATCCAGCAATTTGATAATTACATCAGACAGTGTGCTCAGAAGAGAAATCAACAAAGGAGACATTAAAAGAGAAGTCAGAAAGAAAGAAAGAAAGTCTGGTGTGTGCAAAACCAAGGATGAGAACAATTCAAGAAAGAGTGATTAAATTTCAAATGTTCTAGGGATATTATATAAGAAAGAAGGTGACATAATTTTATTTATTTATTTTTTTGAGAGATTTTCACTATAGGGTGCATGTGCTTGCCAGACAGACAGAGAGAGACATAGAGACAGAAAGAGAGAAATCACCCCCCAGGGGGGATGGTCACGCCGCAATCCCTTCTCCTCCATTCTCCTCTAGGGAACTTGGGCACGCACGCACATGCGCCCGGCATGAGTTTTAAGCCACCGGGTCCTGGACTTGAACCGCTGTCGACTACGTGGGAGTTCAGCGACATAGCCATTACGCTAACTGCTGGTTCCTGAGGGTGACATAATTTTGAATAAACCTAAATGTTAAATATTAAGAGACTGATTAAATAAATTATGATATGAAGTGACATTTTGCTCAGAATTATGTATTTATTAGAAATTATGATATAGTTCTATATTTATTGATGTGGAAAAATATACTATAACCAAGTGAAAAAAGTAACAAGAGTAGGATCACATTAAATAATAATAGCAATACCTAATATTTATTGTGAGTTTCACTATGTTCCAGGCACAGTTGTAAATATTTTATATTTAATTCAATCAATCTACATTATAATCCTTTAAAATGAGTACCATTATTATCCACACTTGAGTACTATGGAAATTAAGACATTCAGAAATCAAGTAACCTACCCAGGAGTAAGTGTTAGAGCCAGAATTTAAATTTAGATATTATACCAGAGCCTGTGCTCTTAACTATCATATTAATATGTCAGTCTTTTTCAAGGCAGTTTGCATATTATTGGAAGATCAATAGGAATGCATTTTATTATTTTTTTACTGTGATAAAATATATAACATAAAATTGGCCATTCAAACCATTTTAACAGGTCACCCAGTAATGTGGTAATTTAGATGACTGGATTCCACATGGCTGACTGTGCAGTCTGAGTCTGGGACCCAATTACTTGAAAAACACACCAGGCATGTTTGTGCACCCCAAAATTCCTAAGAGGAGTGGAATAGAAGGGATTATGGTGTGGCCATGGCCGCTAGAGGGTGATTTCCCTCTCTCTCTCTCTCTCTCTCTCTCTCTCTCTCTCTCTCTCTTTTTCTCAAGTGCATGTGCCCTGTAATAAAACAAAACAAACAAACAAAAATTTTAAGTGTTAAATTCAGTGACACCAATTATACTATCCTTGTTATGCAGACATCACCACTGTTTCGAAAAATTTTTACCACCACAAACAGAAATTGTAACTATTAAGCAATAATTAGCCATCCTCCTCTACCTCCTCTACAGTAACCTATAATCTACATCTATCTATTCTAGATATTTCATGTAAGTAAAATCATTCAATGTTTATCTTGTTGTATCTGGCTTATTTCATTTAGGATAATGATTTTAAAGTTTACCTGCATTCTAGCACATATCATAATTTTGTTCAGTTTTTTCTAATTTTATATTATTATGGATTGAAGAAATCTATTCATTTTGTGGATAAATAGTATTGCATCATGTGTATATACACATTTTGTTTTTCTTTGCTTCTGTTGATGAACACTTGGATTGTTTCTGCCTTTTGGCTATGTTGAATGATGCTACTATAAATGTTGGTATACAAGTACTGAGTCCATGTCTTCACTTCTTTTGGGTATATACTTAAGAATGGAATTGCTGGGTCATATTCTAATTCTATCTTTAATATTTTGAGGAACCCCCTGTTTCTTTTTTTTTATTTTTTATTTTATTATCATCATAATCTTCTTTCTATTACACTAGATTACATATAACTTTACATTGACTTCCATTGCTTTTTCAAAAGGGAATGCCATGCATGTCAGTCAATACAGAGATATCAATCTCCCCGCTTTATCATTCAATATCTTTTCCATGCTTTTCCCAATAATTATTATTATAATTTTTTTAAACAATCAATCACTATTTCTCATTTTGCTTATTAAAAAGACTTCACCCATCATGAAATACTTCCCAGACTGGTTCAGTTGAGAATACTATACATGTCATCATCAACAGGTAATAAACCATATCTATTTCTCATTACCATCCTGCCTCTCTATTGTTCACTGCTGTCTTTATCCTCTTCTCTCTCCTTTTTTTTTTTATACTTTGTTTTTTATTATAAATTTTTTCTCATCACAACACACATATGAATTTTCCATCCAAAATACACTGTGCATTGGCTCAATCAAGCACATCAACATATATGTTCTCAGCAAATGATTTCCCAATTTTTGTGTCCTGCATACCTTGCCTTTTGTTTTGCCATCCTAGGTTCCCCATCCCCACCCTCTGCCATGTCCCATCTTCCTCCTCCATTGTCCCTGACATTCATGATTGCCCTCAATGGCTTCCGCCCCCCCCCATTCAATTGTTCTACCAATGAACTCAATTAGTCTAAGTATATCCACTAGCTAGCACAGCTGACATATCCTTACACATGTATCCAAATCTGATCCTAGGCATAAACCCCAGGGAGTAGAATGAACATATTATAAAGTAGACCCCAGTTGTGTCCATACAACTCTCTTCAGTCATCAAATGTGCATTTTTTTTTCCTCCTGCTTATTACTTTTTTTATATTAAATTATATTGCCTAACACTCATTCCCTGAGTATCATCACAACACACCAAGTGTAGTTTCCCATCTAGGATAAACTACATAGTGTCTTAATCAAGCATGTCGTCACCAATACTGTTCCATTTCTACTTTCATACATATAAATATGTTTTTTATCCTATGTTTGACCCTCAGCCCTTTCCCCCTCTCCCAATTACTCTATCTCTGCTATAGACAGCTATCCTCCAGAGGGGTCATTGAAAATGCGATACCTGCGAGTAGAGGGAGAGGGGTCACGAGTCCAAAGTTTTTAACAATAGGGAAAATAGATTCCATTCAAGGTTGGATCAAGTGTGGGTCTCGTGCAGTTCCGCAACTGTAGGTGAGTCTCCATGGAATACAGTTTCAGGAAGGCGGTTCTGGCAAGCAGAGTTGACCATCAGTTGATGCGGCACAGCAGCCATCTTGTGGTAGGTGTGGGGCAGGCGCATGCTGCTGCCGCCGGCGTGGCAGGGCCCCGGGGGACACGCAGAGCCCGGAAGGGCCCGCGACGTCCCCAGGCCGGACGCAGCCTTGGCGCCCGGCCCGCCTCCTGCCGCCGCCAGCTTAGCAGGGCCCCGGGGGGACACGCAGAGCCCGGCGAACCCCCTGTTTCTGTAGTAAAATCATTTTACATTCCCACCTGAAATGGGAATGGGTTGTCTCTGTCTCTCCTAGCCAGCCAGATTCACATGAGTGCATGCACACATCCAGTGTGTGCAAGTTGATCCTGGAACAGACGTCTGATCTTCCATATGGCTTCATCATCACAGAGTGGCATACTACCACTTTGCCACCTTAGCTGGGCAAAAGAATACTTTTTTTCTTTTTTCTTTGGAGAGGTTTTTGTTATAGGGTGCATGCACTCACCAGACAGACAGAGACAGAGAGACAGAAAGCCAGAAATCACCCCCCGGGGGATGGCCACGCCGCAATCCCTTCTCCTCCATTCTCCTCTCGGGATCTTGGGCACGCACGCACACGCGCACAGCGTGAGTTTAAGCCACCGGGTCCAGGACGCGAACCGCGGTCAACTACGTGGGAGTCCAGCAACATAGCCATTACGCTAACTGCTGGTCCCAAGAATACATTTTTAATGATAAAATTTCAGTAATTAAGGAGCAGTGAATTTTGGTCTTCTGGGAATCTTCTTACTTCCATATCTCCAAGGATAAAGTCTCAATATTAATAGCAGTAGCAATATTATAGATTTCAAATGCATCAGGAAACACATATGTCTGTTTATGCATGCAAATGCATAAAATATGTACTTGTATGCGTTAAAATTATAACAAAGGGAACCAGCAGATGGCATAATGGTTATGTCACAGGACTCCCACATGGTCAACTACAGTTCGAGTCCTGGACCCAGAGGCTTGAAACTCACACCAGTTGTGTATGTGTGCATGCACAAAATCCCAAGAGGAGAATAGAGAAGGGATTGTGGTGTGGCCATGGCCCCTGGGGGGTGATTTCTCACTTTCTGTCTCTCTGTCTCTGTCTCTCTCTCTCTCTCTAGTGAGCACTCACAGCTTATAGCAAAAACCTGTCTCTAAAAAAAGTTAAAAATATTATAATAGAATGGTAATCTCAATATGGTGAAATTGCAAAAGGTTTTTTTTTCCCTCCGTTTCTCTTTCTCTCTCTCTCTCTCTCTCTCTCTCTCTCTGTGTGTGTGTGTGTGTGTGTGTGTGTGTGTATTTTCTTTTAAACAATGGTAGTGAATTACTCTTGGTTCATAAAAGAGCTGCAATTAGTAGTCACAATAAGAACAGAATCCCAGCTGACTTATTTCTAAAAACTGACAAGCTGATTATAAAATTTATATAGATTGCATAGTCTACTATTTCCTGAAGACATTGTGGTACTAGCACAAGTATAAACATATAGATCAGTAAAATTGAATTGAGAGTCCAGAAATAAAATCCATGTATCAATGACCAATTAATGTCTAGTGAGCATATCAGGGCAATCTGGTATGAGTTGAATTGTGTCCTCCCCAAATTTATACCTTCTACAACCTCAAAATGTGGCTTTATTTTGAGATAAGATTGTTGCAAATGTAATTAGTTAGGAAGAGTTTATACTGAAACAGGGTGATCCTCTATTCCAATATGACTGGTGTCCTTATAAAAGGACTAAATTTAAACACAGACGCACATACAGAAAGAATGTCATATGAAAATTGGTGTTATGGTGACACAGCCTAGGAACCACCAGAAGCTAGGAGAAAGACCTGGAACAGATTTTTTAGTGCCTGCAAAGGAAGCATAACCCTGTCAATGCTTTGATTCTGACCTCCAGAATTGTAATACAATAAATTTTTGTTGTTTAAGCCATTTAGTGTGTGGTCATTTGTTATAGCAAGTGCAAGAATTCAATATACTCTTCAGTGGTGAATAGTTTTCTCAACAAATGTTGCTAAGGAAGTAATTGCTGGCAAGAATGTGGAAGAATAAGTATTTTTATGCATTGTTGGTAGGAATGTAAAATGGCTCAACCACTATGGAAAAAGAGTATGATGGTTCAAAAAAAAAAAAAAGAAAGAAAAGAAAAACAGAAATAGAATTACCATATGATCCAGAAGTTCTACCTCTGGGTATATATTCAAAAGAGTTTAAAGTGGAATCTCAAAATGATAGTTGCACAAACATGCTCACTGTTCACAACTGCAAAGAAGTGGAAGCAACTCAAATACCTATTGATAGATGGATGGATAAATAAAATGAGGCATAAATGTACAACAAGATATTATTCAGCCTTGGAGCTAGCAGGTGGCATGGAAGTTAAGGTGACTGGATTCCACATAACCAACCACACAGTTCAAATCCTAGACCTGTCAGTTTGAAAATCACACCAGGTGCCCAAAATCCTAACAGGAGAATGGAGGAGAAGGGACTGTGTAGTGATCATCCTCCAGGGGTGATTTCTCACTTTTCTTCTCTCTTGCTCGCTCATTCTCTGTCTCTCTCCAGTGAATACACACCCTACAGCAAACAAAAAAGAAAGAATATTATTCAGTCTTAAAAAGAAAAAAAAATTGACACAAGTTACAACATGAATGATCTTGATGACATTATGCTAAGCAAATGTCAGCCACAGAAAGACACTGTATGATTCCAGTTATATGTGGTATCTATAGTAATCAGACTTACAGAAACAGAAAGTAGAATGATATTTCTCATGAGCTGGGGGAATGGGAAATAAGGAACTTTTGTTTAATGGATATAGTTTCAGTTTTGCAAGACAAAAACGTCCTAGAGAATGGTTGTGTAAAAGTGTGAATATATTGAACACTACTGAACCCTGCACTTAGGAATGGTTAAGATGGTAAATTTTGTGTTACATGATTTTAAATAAAAATTAAATATAAAATTAAAAAAGAACCTTCAGGAAATATGCTATAGGGAGTAATGACTAGAGTAAACTTTAAAAGAAACAGTGAAGCCTGTCAGAACCTTTTCTTAAAAGTTCTAAGCAAGTAAATGTTACAAATATTTTAATAAAGAAAATAATATGGGGCAGAAAAAATAGAGACTACAACATCTTTGATCTCTCATTTTATATGACATATTGAAATGAGGCTATGAGTACTAGACTGAAACACAAAAGATCTTGGTTGTGTCCTCAGTTCTACCATAAAGTACATCATTTTGAACAGCTGTCACCCTGAACCAATCTTTTTTTCCCTCATGTTTGCACTTTTAAAAACTGTCTAAAGTTAGATAACACAATGACTGTAAAAATGAATTTTAAAAGTCAACCATTTTCAGTTACTTATAATATCAGAATATGAAATCAGGGTACTTTTTGGTTCAAAATCCTCAAAATGTGATACAGGCTTGTGAGTAAAACCTCAGGCTGCTTGTTTTCTCTGGGACTAATACTATGCTTCATTACCCCACAAGTAAACTGTAACTATTAACACCTTTCTTGTCACAGGTTTTTGGAAGGATCAAGTCAGATAATGTTCATTGCAGTCTTTTGAAAACATAAAAATCATGATGTAAATATAAAGGATTGTTGTTACTACTCACATTATTTGTATGGAGAGTTTATAAAGCCTTCTCATAGCATTTTCATTGAACCCACACTATGAAAATCCCTAATTCTATTCCTGCCTGATGGATGCCAGAAAATACACAGAAGTTTATTATTATCTGAATAAGGGACTCTCAGACCAAATATATAGTAGTGCATTTGATTCATTTTAAATGTCCAAGAGTCAAGGACAAAAGGTGCTCAGTGCCAAATGGCCAAAATGCGGCAGTTTCCTTCAGCTTAGCAACAAACTGTTGTTTTTCCTGGTATCTAGGACATGCATACTTTTGGTCTGAATGTTTAGAAGTCCAATTAGCACACATAATTTAACTAAGAGCATATGATCAACTGGTCTGGCAATACATGTAGCTTTCTTCTCCAAACAAAATAAACTAAATGAGGATATTCATTAGATTGAATAAACTATTTAATGAAAAGTAAAACCCTTTAGATTTTTCTTTGCTCTCTGGTACAGTTTCATAAAAAGCCAAAATTGGGAAAGAAATTTTAAGTATGTCTCTGTCCAGCTCTTTGGCTCACACTGTCTCCATCCCTTGTCCTTTCATGCTTCCCTGTACCCAAAGACACTTCTATTTTTAAGATGTTTGAGTGGAATATGTAATATGCTGGCAGTATGATACAGGATCAAAGTGGGTTGAGACATACTTTGGGGAGTTGAAATGAGAAAAAGGACAAGGCTGTACAATGGGGCCCTCTAAAAAAGCTTGAATGCTTGGCTAATAAATTTATATGTGAGCTAATAAATTGTTTTATTAACATCACTTAAAGTTTTCATTAATTTGAATTTAGAACAGTAGAACAGTAGAAATTTGTTCATTTCATAAAAGCAGTAATTTGAAGATTTCTGTAAACAGAAATAGTTTAATGTCAAAGTTAAAATGATGTGCCATATATTTAATGATATGTATAAAATGTTGTTACAGAGCCAAAAGCTCTGTGAGCATAAGAGCCACTTGTGTACATAAAAATAATTAGGGTTTTTTAAAATGCTACTATATAAGAATTTCTGGAATCAATTTTCTCTTCTGTTTCTGCCTCACCCTCCGCCTGTTAATTTAGGATTGGGTATCATCAAATGTGAAGTGAAATTAGTGTCTGAACCTCACTCATTTGTCCATACTGCCCAGTTCCCAAATTAGAAATAAACCTTTGTGCCAAGAATTCTTGTAAACTGCTGGCTAAAATTTCTTCTCAGAAGGAAAAAATAGACAACTGCCCAGAACAAGTAATTTCTAGAAACCCAAAATAACAAGTGGTGTATGCCTTTAAGAAAGGCATGATGGGGCCAGCAGGTGCTCAGAGGTTATGGCAGCTGGATCCCACATGGAGTCTCCAACCCAGTGTCTTAAAAAACATGCTGGGTAAGTGTGCATGCATATCCAAAATCCTGAGAGGAAAATGAAGGAGAAGGGATTGTGGCATGGGAGATGATGTCTATACTTACTTTCTCTCTCTCTCTGTCTCTCTAGTGAGCACATGCAGCCTGTAGCAAACAAAAAAAAAAAAAGAGAGAAAGAGATGTTTGAGATTGTGCTAACATTAGGAGTTCTTAGAACTGGCAGCTCTAAAACAAAGTGGGGGGGGAAAGAGAGGGGTGGGACAGAGAAAGAAAACAAAAGAGCAAAACATACTTAAGCAAGAAGGCAAAAATAAAGGCTATTTATTCATATTGATTATATTTATTTCTTAACATATATGATTAAGGAGAGGATCATTAAATTTTAAAAAAAAATTACAGAAGATAATTTAGTAACACAAACACGTTGGAACTGAAAAAACTTGTTGGAGTGCCAGACCATGTAAGTGGATTTTCAATAAAATTGTAACAAGAAGGCACAGACCTCCTGGGGAAGAAAAAAAGCTGGAAGATGAGAGAGGGAATTGACATTCTCTATTGTAATTTTGTTCCTGTTTATTTTTAAATTTTCTTTTTGTTTCACTGGAAAGGAAAGATGCTCAGTTTTAAACGTTAAAAGTGTACAAGTTGCTTTGTTACAATAAAACTAAATGTGTACACAAGGATTTGATGCTTTTCTCTCAGAATAGATAGGCTTACTATGACCTTCCAAGTTTGACTTGTATAGATCACCTCACTGTCAAACTGTCACCCGAACTTCGTTATTTTTGATACGCACTTTGCAGGATGACTTCTCAGGGCTGTGTGGACTGAGTAAAGGGATTTAAATCAATGTATTAATGCCCCCACAGCTGGGAAACATGGGTACAATTTGCTGTTGATTTATCAATATTATCATTGGGGATGCAAGAGTGCTCAAAACTCAGTTCTGAATATCTCGTGTTTTTATCTCAAATTGGCAGTTTTTTAAATGGGCCTTTGTGCCTGTGACCACCATCAGACAAACTGGTGCTCTACTGCCAACGTCCACATGGGACAGTTGATGGCACGTTTTCATTGGCACTTAAAGTATGGCCAAGAAGACGGGCTCTTGGAGTAAGAAGTCAAGTTTGGAAGTTATGAATGCTTTTTTTGGTCCCTAAGTCCCCGTTTTCTAGCATAAAGCTCCCAAACATGACTGACTGTGAATCTCGGGATGACGAGCTCTGCTCAGTGCCACTGTGCAGAGAGGCTACCTAATGCATGAGCTTTTTAATGATGTACAGTATAGTGGGAAATGCCACTTTTTCAGAGAAGAATTAATGGGCAGCCTCGTCAAATTAAAGCTTTTTGGGACCAGCAGTTAGCGTAATGGCTATGTCACTGGACTCCCACATAGTCGACCATGGTTCAAGTCTCGGACCCGGTGGCTTAAACTCACGCTGGGAGCGTGTACGTGCATGCCCAAGATCCCAAGAGGAGAATGGAGGAGAAGGGATTGCGGTATGGCCATCCTCCCTGGGGGGTGATTTCTCACTTTCTGTTTCTCTGTCTCTGTCTGTCTGGCAAGCGCACGCGCCCTATAGCAACAAAACCCTCTCAAAAAAAAATTAAAGCTTTTTGATGTATAGAACTTTATAATGGAACTATTCCATCAATGGACAAAGTGTAACAACCCTGTCTAGATGGAAAGTATGTAACTTCTGTGCAGGTCTATGTTTAGTGAATATATCTCTGTATACCCGTCAGGAATCTTGCTCCAATAAAGGAACATAAAGACTAAAAACAAAAAAAAAATCTAAATGATGTATAGTGATTGAATGTATAAATAATAATAAAGAAATAAAAGAATTTGTTTATCTGAGAATGTTTTTATCTTTTCTTCTCATATTAAGTATAATGCTACCAGGTATAGTAAAGTTAGTTGGCATAGTTTTTTTATTTAGCAATTTTAATCTATTTTCCCATTCTCTCCTTGCCTGCATTGCTTCCAATGAGAAGTCCAATATTAACCTGATGTAATAACGTTTGTCAGTAACTTGAAGTTTCTCCCTTGCCAGTTTTGGTTATCTTTCTTTGTGGTTTGTCCAATCTGGCTAAATTGTACCTTGGAGAAGATCATCTTGGGTTGATTCTATTTGGGGTCCTTTGTATTTCTTGGGTCTGGATTTTTGAATGCTTCTCTAGGTTTGGAAAGTTTTCTTCCAGGATTTCATGAAATAGATGATCAATATCCTTAGTATTTTCTTTAACTTCTGGGATACCAATTATCCAGGTGTTTGGTGCTTAATGGTATTTCTAGTATTTCTCACATATTTTCCTCATTTTTCTTGGTTATTTTCTCAGTCTTTTTGATAATTATTTCTAGATCAGAGATTTTGACTTCTCCATTCGAGATTAGATCTTCTCCATGATCAAATCTACTTTTAATACTTTTGAGGAATGTTTTAATTTTCTGTATCACAGTCTTTATCTCTAACAATTACATTCGATTCTTTTTTTATGGTGTCTATTCTTTCGTTCAAATCATGAAATGACTTCCTCATCTCCTTGAGCTTGTCGTTTCTTTTCTCTTGTGTCTCATTTAGTTTCACCACTATAAATATTCTGAATTCTTTATCTGACATTTCAACAAGTTCCATTGAGATGTCTGTGGATGATGAAGAATTGATGATTTCCCTTGAGGGAGAGATATTTTGTTGGTTGCTCATTTATTTTTGTGCCTCTGCAATGGTTTCTAATTATCTGGTGATTTATATAGTTCCTTCCAAATTCTCCCAGTTAATTATGAGCACTCAAAGGCATGCAGGAGTAAGTGATTGGCAACCTCTCTGCTACTCTACTTCCCTGATGCTCACCAGCAACCTGCACTGTTGTCACTGGTCTTAGATGATTCAAAGTCCTTCCAGTTTCTAGAAACAGGTGTGCCTGAGACTGAGCTGCTTAGCTTTAATTAAGGAAGACAGAAGGGTCTATATTCAGAAAGCACTGAAGTCATAGAATTAAGTGGCATTTAGCAGGTGATAAACCACAGTCTCTGCAGCTCAGTCTCCCTGCACTGGAACAGATGTCCCAATGGGGTGAGGAGGGGCACAAGGTCTTCTCAGAGTCCCAACCAACACACCTGAGAGTTCAAAGGCAAGTGGGAGCCATGGGTCTCTGAAGCACAGCCTTCCAGCCTCAACAAGCTTACCATATCACTTTTTTAGTTTTCAATGCACAAGACTTTTGATTCCTTGGATAACTTTATCTAAAAGCATTTGTTTCTTTTTCATGCTATTGTCAATGGAATTGTTTAAATTTCTTTTTTAGATTGTTCACTGCTATTGTACAATTGATTTTTGTATTATTTTATGTCATGTAATTTTGTTTAATTTGTTTATTGAAACAGCTTTTGTCAGTTGTCAGTTTTTGGGTTTTCTATATGTAAGATCAAATAATTTATGAACAGAGATAATTTTCCAAAATGGATGCTTTTTATTCCTTACTCTCTCCTAATTTTTTCCTGGCTAGGACTTCTAGTACTACGTTGAATGGAAGTGGTAAAACTGGAAATCCTCTCTTTGTTCTTGATCTTAAATGAAATAAATGAAAACTTTTTTTATCTCTTTGCTTATTTGCCACAGGGCATGTGCACTTTCCATAGAGAGACAGGGAGAGAAGAAAAGTGAGAAATAACTTACAAGGGGTATGGCCAAGTCTCAATCCCTTCTCCTTCATTTCCTCTCAGATTTTGAGCATACACATACGTATACCCAGTATGATTTTCCAAGTCACTTATCCACGACTCAAACTATAGAATTGGCCATGTGGAATCCAGTGCCTTAACCACCACACCAGCTGCTGACATGGTTTTTGATCTTTTATTAAGATATTATCTGTAGGTATTTTATATGTAGTCTTTATTAGGTTGAGTAGTTTTCTTCTTTTTTTATTTTACAATATAATATTTAATTTTTTTCTTTTTTTCTTATTTACATTTAGCCATTATAAATCATTATAACATACAATATGATTTGATATGGGAGAAAATATTTGCAAACTCTGCTTCAGTTAAGGGACTAATAAATCAGAATATATAGGGAACTCAAGCAGCTCATCCACAAAAAAAATTAATAAACCAATTTAAAGACTGGGAAAATGAGCTGAACAGACACTCTTCAAGAAAGACATATGGGGACCAACAGTTGGTATAATGGCTATATCACTGGACTCCCATGTAATCAATCACAGTTCGAGTCCCGGACCTGGTAGCTTAAACTCACGCAGGGCTGGTGTACGTGCATGCCCAAGATCCTAAGAGGAGAATGGTAGAGAAAGAATTGCAGCGTGGCCATCCCCCTGGGGAGTGATTTCTTGCTTTCTGTCTCTCTGTCTCTCTCTGTCTTTCTGGCGAGTACACACACCCTATAGCAAAAACCTCTCAAAAAAAGAAAAAAAAAGAAAGACATATGAATGGATCAAAACAAATGGAAACTTTCTCACTATCTCCCATCTAAGAGAAATTCAAATCAAAACCACATTGAGATACCACCCAGCCTTTCTATTATTAATTTATTAAGTGTTTTTTATTATAAAGGGATATTATATTTTTTTTCTTTTTCCTTGTTTAGTTTTGCTGGAAAGGTGCATGTACTCACTAAGGGATGAGAAAGTGAAAGAGAGAAAGAGAAACTCCCTCCCCCCGACAATGTGGGATGATCACACCACAATCTCTTCTTTATTTTCCTCTCAGGATTTTGGGCACATTTGCACACATGCTCACCATGTTTCTCAAGCTACCAGGTCTGGGATTTAAACCACTCAGCCACATGGGATCCAACTGCTTTAACTACCATGCTATCACCTAGCCTGGTATTGTATTTTTCATTTTTTTTTTCTGCCTCTATTGACACAATGGGTTTTCTTTCTTTGTCGTCTTCTTTTTTGTCTTTCTTTCTTTCTTTCTTTTTCTTTCTCTTTCTTTCTGGCTTCATTTTGTTATTGTAGTGTGTCACATTGATTGAATTACATATGTGAACCATCCTTGTATGCTAGGAACAAATCTCACTTGATTGTGGTGTATAATCCTTTTAATATGCTGTTGAATTAGGTTTGCTAGTATTTGTTGAGGATTTGTACATCAATATTTATAAAGGGCATTGGTCTGTGGTTTTCTTTTCTTAAAGTGTCTTTGTCCAGTTTAGAAATAAGGGTAGTGTGGGCCTCATAAAATGAGTTCAGAATTTTTCCCTCCTCTCCAATTTTTTTGAAAGAGTTTGAGAAAGATTACGATTAATTCTTCTTTAAGTAGTTTGTGGACTTAACATAAGAACCATTTAATTAACTATTAGAATCTGGGTTTTACTTTGCAGGGATTTTTTATTATTATTATTACTGATTCAATCTCCTTATTACATATACATCTGTTTAAATTTTCTATTTATTCATGATTAGTCCTGGTAGGTTGAGTGTTTCTAGAATTTTCTAGGACTTCATCCATTTAATCTAGGTTATCCAATTTGATGGCATACATTTATAGTATTCTTCTATAACACTTTTTATTTCTGTAAAGTCAGTAATATTGTTCCCTCTTTCATTTGTGAGTTTTAATTACATGAGTTTTCCCTTTTTTGTCAGTCTAGCTAAAGTTTTGTCAATTTTGTTGATGTTTCATAGATTTCTGCTACTGTTTTTCTAACCTCCTGTTGTTTATCTCTGTTCTAATCTTTATTATTTCCTTCCTTTTACTAGGTTTGGGTTTAATTTGTTATTCTTGTTCTAGTTCCATAAGGTATAAATTTCCGTTAATGATTTGAGGTCTTTCTTGTTTTTAACAAAAGTATTTTCAGCTATCAATTTCCCTTTTCGTGCTGCTTTCACTGCCTCATGTAAGTTTTGCTATGTTGTGTTTCCATTGTCATTTGTTTCAAGACATTTTCTAATTTCTGAGTTACCTGAGTCTAATTTCCTCAGGCAGTCCACAGATTTGTGAAAATGTTTCAAATTCAATCTTCTCTTCCCTCTTCAGTTCATGGAGCTCACCAGGCTCCTATTTCTCTCAAATTAGGCTATATCACCATGATGAGGGCAAAGGTGAGTAAAAGTGCCACAAAATTTCCTATTTATTTGAATATAGATCTGTTATTTACTATGAAATGATAGATTTCAGTTCTAGTTTTACAAAAGAAATAAAAAGAGTGAGAACCCACATCTCACATTTGATTGAACTTCCTTTAGAATATATTAAAAATAGTATGTTTTTTTTCCTTGTCAGAGCAAAAGTCTCAGCTAAGGAGGAAGAGACTTCACATAATGGGAAAAGGGTAATTGTTGTTTTAAACACCCTTCTTCCTCTTCCTTCCCAGAATGTAAGAGGCTCTGGAAGACCCAGAGATGACCTTAGCCTAAATGAGCTTATCTGAAAGTGCCAATCTGGACTTCTCTTATTCAATCAGAAAATCTTTGCTATAGTTTGTACAACAGAATGTTCTTTCTTTCCTTGCCAAATCTTACAACAAAGCTGACCTTAAATGAAGAAAAAGAAGCTTTTTTAATAATCAGGTTTGAGGAGGGTTGAAGTTCTTCTGCTGAGAACCACATCTTTTCTTCCCCATTGACTGATGCCTGTATTGTTCTCCCAATGGACAAGACCTCAAATGCAAACCCCCTCCTTTACAAACATTCACCAAGGCAGAGAGCAAGGGACTGATAGTCAAATGGAAGGGTAGTCTGATAGACAAAAGATCTTCCTCACTGAATGGTAAGGACCTTGCCTAAGACCTGCTTAAAGAGGTGTATATGGGGGTCTGGGATCACTAGAAGTAATTCCAGAAAGGGAGGTACTGAAGTACTGAAGGAAGAGATAAGAAAGTCACAAATTTGAAGGCAATATGGTAAATTCATAAAGGACAGGACTTCCTCCTATTCTTAGGATCTTCATCTTTTCATTTAAAATTACACCTTGGAACTGATAGTGTGACAACAACTTCAGAGCAAATAGGCTGTCAGGGTCATTGGATATATACATAAGTCAGAAAAGGTTGCTGAGGTCCAAAGCTGAAGTGGCATCCCCTAAAGGGGTCTATACCACAGCAGTTTCCAATTTCAATGTTGTACACAGACGCACAAGCCATATCTAAAATATTAGCCCCCTGCATAACTATGAGGTAAATCTTTGTACAGTTCTTCCCAGACCCCTGCAATTTAGTTCATCTGGTTACTTCTCCTGTGATATTGCCAATTGCTTCCCTTTACAACAGATGTGCACATTCTTGCACACACATACACATGTTCACACACATATATGTCTCTCCTGGGTCCTGTGGTGCCTGTAACACACAGACCAACTGTTGCTTTCACTGAGTTGTCAATTAATTCCTACTAAAAACATTAGTTGATAGGAGCAGAAAGTATCATGGAGGTTAAAGGGGCTGGGTCCCACCTGACCTACTCCATGATTCAAATCCTGGACCCAGAAGCTTGAAAATCACACTGAATACATATGCATGCTTGCCCAAAATCCTGAGAGGAAAATAGAGGAGAAGGGATTATGATAAGGCCATTCCTGGGGACAGGGGTGGGAGTCTTGGTTATTTTTCACTTTCTCTCTGTCTGTGTCTCTTTGTCCCTCTGGCAAAATGTGTGGAAAAAATGAGACTGAACTGGTGAAATAGCATTCTGTGACTTTTGACTAAAATATAGCTGCTTTTCTTCTAGGCTTTGTTGTCTGGTTTTAGGAGTTTTTGTCCAGTCTTGAGCTGTTAATAGTTTCATGTACCTACTATTTGAACAGGATACTAACCTGTTTCCAGGCTTTAAGTTTTAAGGAAATTTCCTTACTAATTCAAAACTGATTTTCTTGAAATTACCAGTTGAACGTGCTATTGAAAGTAGTTAGATTATTTAACAAATTGTGTGATCAATAAAATGTGGAGGGAAAAGGAATGGAAGACAACTGTAGACACCAGAAACAGTGTGAGAAGAGGGTGGGAAAGGGCAGAGGGTCAAACATAGGGGTAAAAAAACTAGAAATGGAAAATTATTAATAACATACATGATTAAGCCACTATGCAGTATATTCTGGATGGAAAACCATTTTTGTATGCTGTGATGATGATTAGCAGATGAATGTAAATTAATTTAAAAAATTTCAAAAGAAAAAAATCTTTAAAGTATTAGTCGATCATAATTTAGAATGTACTACCTTTCAAAAGTCATTTGATAGGCGACACAGGAAGACCAATAGGTTTCACAGCCTCTCCAGGAATAACTAATTAATGATAATAAAGGTGTTAAAAGGTCATAAACAGGCAGACAGAGAAAAGTAACATTGGATTAAAAGAAGATCCAGGTTTTGCAATGCAACCAGGCCACTTTAGGAAAGTAAAAACACTGCACTAAGACCATTTCCTAATCCAGAGAATAGAGATGATAAGAATAATTACATGCTGCAAAGTAAAGTATTATTGATTACTTTCGTGCAAAGGGTAAATAATGTTCCAGAAAGGTACTTTTTCTGTATCACTTACCTAAATCCCCAGCTACTAGTGAGCCAGTATTTTTTTTCAGTCATATAAACATATCACATATTCAAAACATTAAAATTATTTCTTAAGTGAACAGTAATTTTCTCTCTGAGTGTCTTTTATTTCCTTCTTTACACCTTTATACCATCTGTTTAAATATGTTATAATGAGCATAATATTTTCTTTAATAAACAGAAGACAAACATTAAAAATAAAATTAAATGACAAATATATTTTATTTTTTATACTTGAATTATATTTTGCCATGAATATACCATTTTTTTTTACATTTTTAAAATGTATTTATTTCTTCCATGACTGAGACAGAAAGACAGAGACAGCCTGCAACCCCAACACTGCAATTCACCTCCAGCCTCAGACTGCTCTAAATCCTGAACACAAGTGTGCCTGGCATACTCAGGATGGTTTTCAGTTGTGAACCTGGAACTTTTCCATGTGGGTCAGTCTCTCAGAGGGCTGGTTTTTGCCACTGCACTATCATTCAACCCCTACAATGTTTTCTTTATCAGTTTATCTGTTGATAAACAATTAGGCTGATTCTATAACTTAGCCACTGGGAAGTTTTGCATATACACGGAAAAAAAGATTTCTCTTGACATACTGATTTCATTTCCTTTTAATATATATCCAGTTGTGGGATTGCTGGATTATATGAGAGTTCTATTTTTTTAATGTATTTTATTTCAATTTCTGAGACGCTAAAGAGCAACAAAATGATAATGAATATGTATCATTTCCTTATTAACAAATTATACTACACAAATCGGGTTACTTTTTCTATCTAATTACAGAGTCAACAAAATTTATATATTTTTATCTAAATATATATCACAGAGTCAACAAAATTTGCATCTATATTTAGAGCAGCAACATATATCTTACTAGGAAGAAATTCTAAATCTGGATCAAAGGACTGTAACATGGATTGGAAATAAAATTAGTAAGAAGGTAAAACTAATGATGATGGAACTACTGCTGTAAGATTTGGAGTATTTTTTGTTCTACATTTTTAATAATAGGCATTCCTCCCAAAGGATAATACATTAAATAAGGGGATGATATAGCCAAAAAAGGGATGTAAATATTCTACACAACATCAAATCAGTTCAATAAAGAGCACACAAAGGCCATGACACCATGAGAAGTTTCCAAAAACCAAGAAGGGACAAATCCTGGGAGTTGTATCAACTCTGAAGTAATATGACCCTATTATAAATGCAATTGAAGAGTCTTTAACTGCAAGTAGACACTTCTGTTTGAAAGATCAATTGGATTAGTTATAAAATGGAGTGGGAGTTTGCTTTTAAAGTAGATAAAGCTTAGGGACAAAATGTAAAAATAAGAAATATACTAAATCCTTGAGAACTCAAAAATGATTTAGGAAGCCAAATGAAAAAAATTATAAACTTTGGATGAAAGTATTTTTCTAAGAGCAAAACTCAGTTTTCTAATTGATTTAAACTCAAACTATAGTACAGTGATTCACAAATTTCTCCCAGCAAAAACTACAAGGATTCCCTGTATATGGTGTTTGGGAGGTGGCATGGAGTTCGAGACATGAAGTGGACTTCAGGTCTATCCTCTCCAGCCCTTCCTCACTTTAATCCAAACATTTCTAATTCTGTTCTCTCTTTTGTGATTTTAAAAAAGATTTTCTTTTAAAAAAAGGAAAAAAAGAAATCTGAAATTGTCCCCCATCCCTTGCCAGTGTTTGTGTTCTCCCTTCCCTAAATTTGAAAATAATTGCTAAGGGGAAAAATATGATCAGAGACCTAAAACTTATTTTCTATGTCAGTGGTACTAAAATATGAAAAGTTACAACAAAGATTTGTAAATTATTCTATAAAACAAATGAGCAAATTAATTTCTTAGGAAGAAATTAAAATCTGTTATTCCCAACTCCCCAAATTTGTTTGCCTCAAAGCTATCAATGTTTCTGGGCAGTGTGAACAACATTCCAACAAATGTGTCAGCCACACCTTACTCCCCAAATATTTCATTCAAAGACTGCACATAATTTCTTTTTTTGAGAAAGCAAGCCCCAAATATATAGATACTTCTAGAATGGAAAAGTTACCAAAAACAACACACATTATGTCAAGGCAGAATCTGCATAGTGTTCTTAAACATAACCACTAATAAAAGGCATCTAGATCCCAGGACTTCATTCTGCATTTATTAGCAAATGATGTCAAAGCAACCAGGGGGGAAAAATGCATAACCCAGAGGTCATTTTTCTTTGATGGCATCATGAAAAAAAGTGAAACTGCAGGAAGAAAAGTGGAACCCAAGCTTTGGCCACTTAATCAAAACTTCATCACTTGGGACCAGCAGTTGGTGTCATGGCTATGTTGCTGGACTCCCATGTAGTGACTGCAGTTCAAGTCCCGGACCCAGTGACTTAAACTCACACCAGGTGCATGTGTATGTGTGCCCAAGATCCTGAGAGAAAAATGGAGGAGAAGGGATTGCAGTGTGGTCATCCCCCCTGGGGGGTGGATTTCTCACTTTCTGTCGCTCTGTCTCTATCTTTCTAGTGAGCACACGTTCCCTATAGCAAAAACCTCTCCGAAAAGGAAAAAAAAATAAACAACTTCATCACTTCAACAAAATTAAATAAATCTTCATGGAAAGGACTCATTCAGCAAACATTACTTCTTTTCATATATTTTTTTTCCTTCTCATAAAGTTAAACAGAATTTGCTGTCATCCTAGATTCAGTGATTATACCATTTTAGATAGAAAAAAGTTTACATGAATATTTACATCATTTTTATTGCTATTTGTTATAACAGAAAACTTTAAAATCGATTTGTAGAATCCATCCCAGTAACAAACAAAGTTGAAATCCATCTCTCAAGAAGATATAGTTATGGCTGAATGTATCTAATGCTTAGAGTACAGCTCTTTAGGGCACATCAAGGATATCTGAATGCTTGTTGCGACAATTTCACTATCAGGATCTGTAGTAAGTTTTTCTTCAATTAATGCTCTGGAATGATCAGAGTTTCTAATACCTTTCATTTTTAATCTCTGTAATAGTATGGCTGTTGTGAGCTGTCATACAAGAAAAGGACATGGAGTAATTCTTTCCAATTTCTGATGTCCGTGACATTGAAATCTGGTTTGGCACAGTTGAAGATAACCTAGCTAAAGATATAATGTGCAAGGGGCATCCAGGATGCTTCTGTTCAATTCCATTCTTAGGTGGTGGTGCTAGCCAGGCAAAGGAAACAACGTCCCATTTACTTTTACATATAGACTATTGGAATAATTATCATCATGAGAGCCAATTGTCTCTACTAGGCAAAGTTTTAGTTAAACTTAGACTGTATAATCTCTCCTACCACCTGGCAAAAAAATCTCTGGATGTGCATATCTCTCTAACTTGTTGAGGTGTCAAGAAAAATTAAAACTTCTCTTGAAATCATTGTATACTGCTTTTCACTAAACTTGTGGGCTTGATGAGAACATTATAAAAGGGCAAGTTTTTTAACTGCACATCAGAATGTAGAGGAGGAATTGGGGGCGATGACTGCTGCATCTCAAATGTGGGCTTAGTATCTTGAAGCAGCACAGAACCAACCAGGAGAGCACTGAGTAAAGTGTAACTGAAGTGGAAGGCAACAAGTCAATTCCAGAGAAGGCCAAGACAGGTTTCACAGGTAATAAGATACCATCCAAATTGAAAACCAATGATCTGATTATTGATAAATCGGAGAATCCTTGGAGATCACTGGATATTGGCATCTATATAATTCTCAGATTTTAACCTGAACTGCAGGGCTACAGCCACTCTTCAGTAAATGTAGCGCCCAGAGGTTATGCTTACATTCCCTTTTATTCCATCCAGCAAAACCCAGGAACACTTGAAGTTAAGAACTAGAAACCATATTCCTCTACTCTTGGAAACCTGCCATTTTATACCGTCCATGGACGCTGCCACAGCCGCTGCCACCACCACACTCCCTTCCCGCTGCCTCAAAGGACGCCACCAAAACCACGGACCCAGTGGAGGCCAGTCTCATCTTTGGTTTTGATTTTATGTTTTGTTTTGTTTTTGCTAAACCTGACAATCCTAGATGTAGGCTCACTGAGTCCAATTCACAAAGAGCCATAGGACATCACTGAAGTGGTGATATAAATGAAGGAAATGTGCTTAGAAGTCATTCTCCAATAAACTATGTGAGATTGGTCTGAAGATAAAGATGGTACTCAAATAGTAAGAAATGACAGCTGTTATTTTAGGACTTTTACTTTGCTGACTTAGACACGCAAGTTTGAAGTTGGGCCCGAATTTGGTGTCCCTGTCTCCTAAGCACTTGCAATCTAGTTGAGGTTAAAAGGCTCACGGAGACAAGACAAATAATACAACACCGTAACAGCTAGCTTGTAATAAGCATATACTCTGTGCCAGAAACTAAGTAGTTTACAGGTGTTGATCCATTTTATCTTCATTAATGACTGTAAGTAGGTTCTATTATAGTCTTATTTAACCTCCTTGAGAATCAATTTCCTATAAAATGAAGAAGTCAATACTCAGAGAAGTTACATAAATTGCCCAAAGTCATAGAACTAGTTAGTTAATGGTAGAGCTTGAATTCAAACCCATATTATAGGACCCTAGATCTTAGGTATGTAACAGCTATATGCTCTCCAGTATACTTTTTTAATTTACAGGAGTTCAGAGGAGAGATACTTGTGACCTGGGTGATTAAGAGTACCTTACTGAAGAGTCAGTACTTATGCTGGTGGTGGAACACAGAATAAAATTTAACAGGTGGAAATAGTAGGAAGAAAGGTATTTAAAATATCAAAAACAGCATGAAGTAAAATCTGGCATAGAATTGAGACTGGAACATGAAGATTTATACCAAGTAAATTCATTTATATTTATATAAATATATAAATCTGTAATTAGATACAATTCCAATTCATTTCTTTAATTCTTTTTTTTCAATTACCAGAATCAGAATATTCATCAGGACATTGCAACCCATAACGTGAAACTATTATAGTTTGTTTCTTCCTAAATAGATTCAAATGGGACCAGCAGTTATTGTAGTGGCTATGTCGCTGAACTCCCATGTAGTCGACCGCAGTTCGCGTCCTGGACCCAGTGGCTTAAAACTCATGCTGGGTGTGTGTGAATGCGTGCCCAAAATCTGAGAGGAGAGTGGAGGAGAAGGGATTGCAACATGGCCATCATCCCTGGGGGGTGATTTCTCACTTTCTGTCCCTCTGTCTCTCTCTGTCTGGTGGGCGCACGTGCTGTGCAGCAAAAACCTCTCAAAAAAAAATAATAGATTCAAACTATGCCTTATTTATTAAGAGGCAAAGTAAGGTAGAAAAGGAAAAATCAGTTTTTCAGTCTTATCTTCCAACTTCTATTGACAAAATAACAAGGTGGTTAAAATAAATTATTAGTCTCACTCATTCTTCATTCTCACTTGACATACATATCAGTTAATGTACAGACTAAATTATCACTCAAATTTTCTTTCTTGACTTTTTTTTGTCTTTGAATTAACTGTTAAAGGTACTAAATTCTAATTTTTGACCTCAGAACTACCATTTCTAGGGGCCAGACAGTGGCATAGCAGTAATACAATGTTTTGCAATGCTGGACCCACATGGGAAGGTTCCAGGTTCCTGTCCCAAGATCTCCCAGCACATGACAGGTATATACCCATGCCTATGATTCAGGCAGATTGTGGCATGAAGACTCTGTCTCACTTTTTTAGTCTCTCTGTCACTCTCTAAAGGAAGAAATAAATAAATGTTAAAAAGGAAAAATAAGTAGCAATCTTTCTTCCTGTGTTCTTAACATTCCCTCTACCCATGCCTGCTCTAATGAGGCCTAGCATATCTTTGACTTTTGAGACTCAATCCAAAAAAAATATTTGTTAAAACACAATAGGTGGCATGGTGGTTAAGGTGCTGGATCTCACATGACTGACACCACAGTTCAAGTCTCAGACATGGCGGCTTGAAATTCACACTGGTTGTGTGTGCGTGTGTGCCCAAAATCCCAAGAGGAGAATGGAGAAGGTATTGTAGCATGGTCATCCCCTCTGGGGGTGATTTCTCACTTACCCTCTCTCTCTGTCACTCTGCCTCTCTCTGGTGAGCACATGTGCCTTATAGTTAAAAAAAAATCCCTTTTTAATTAAGACTCTCAACAAATGAGAGTGCATATCTCAATATAATAAAGGCCATCTATGATGAACATTATAGAAACCATAAATAGCTAACATTACACTGAATGGGAAAAAAGTTGAAAGTTTTTCTTTAATAGCTAGAACAAGATAAGGATGTCCACTTTCTCCTTTATTACTCAACATAGTACTGAAAGTCTTACCTAAAGCAATTAGATAAGACCATGAAATTTAGGGCATCCAAATTGGAAAAGAGGAAGTTAAATTGTCCCCTCCTGGCAGATGACATGATCATATATACAGAAAAACCTTAAAAAATCCACTAAGATATTCTTCTAGTTGATAAATGAATAAAGTTGCAGGATATAAAATCAACAAATGAGACAATCTGGATGAACCTAAAAGAAATATTGTTACTATAGAGTACTATAATACAGTAGGTAAACAATAGTTGATGAAAATGTATATTTCAAATTAGAAAAATGTATAATGTATTTCAAATGTGCACAATGCAAAGTAACGATAAATGTTTGAGATAGTGGGCATGTTTATTGTTTTGATTTATCCTCACACAATGCATTCATGTTTTGAAAAACCACACTCCACTGCAGAAATATATAAAACTATTATATGTAAATTAGATATAATAATAATCATCATTTAAAAAGATATATAGTCCCTTGGTTGGAAGTGAAACTAAAATTTTTTTCATACCTTAGCTAAATGTATGTGAAGATTTATGAAATTTTTTCTGTAATTTCATTCACATCAGCACCATCTCAGAACAGATCTACATCACCTAACACTTGGACTGCATTCTAATGTTTTTCTCTTCCCTTTATCTTTCCTGTAACCGACTGTCAGATAATATTACTAAGCACTACATTTCCCTCTGGCTTCTTTCCTTCAAAACCAAAGGTAAATACATGCTGCTCTAGGACAATCTTGTTAGTCTGCCATTCAGAAATTTTCATTGTACCCCATCTAACTTTATCTTCCAGTGAGTGCCTTTACAGCTTGCACTCTGTAATCTAGTCTTATAATTCCTTGAATTGACCTTCATAAATAGCACTACAATCAGTAGGGGAAATATATTCCCTCCTCCCATAACCTTCAATGGCCTAAATCTTTGTTTAATTTCATAGAAACTTCCAGAAGCTTAGTTCTATGTTTATTATCAATCACATAGTAATCAAATTACTTATACTATTTTAAAAGAATGTTGGATAATACCTTGATGGCAAAAAAAGAGAAATACATCTTCAAAACCACTTTATGATCATGGTTGTTACAGTGAAAGTTAATACCATTTTCTAAACAAATGATATGTTTGCCTCATCTCAAGGAGTACATTATCAGCCAATTCTCTTCTCACTACTTGCTATAGCTTTGATCCAGTTGGTTGTATAAGAATCCAAGAGACTTAACTCCTCGGTGAAAAGGCCCAAGATACAAGAGCTGGACATTTATAAACTGTACTCAAGGGATATCGTATCAAAAGGGAAATGGGTCAATTACATTTTTTACATTCTCTCATTTATAATGTACTAAACCTCACTAATCTGGATTAAAAGTAGAAAAGGTGGCAGTCTGAAATGTAAACTATATTTAAAAAATCTGAATTATGTTAAAGTTTATAAAGTTAATAGAATCCAGCTAATATTGCTAGTAAGATAAGATCCTGAGGGACTGACTTTATGAAAAGTAAAATAAACATACCACCTCTTCATTTAAATAAACATTTTCAAAGGGTTTGACAACATGGACTTTCTTTATCCTCTAAGAACTCTTGTTCAGAATCATTTCCTCAATAAAGCCTTTAGTTACAATACAAAGGAAAAAGAAACATCACTTAAAAGTTCAAATACCAATACATTTATTTTCAAATTAGTAACTAAGACTGAAAACCTTTATTATAAATCTCAAAGTGCAATCAAATATCAGCAGAGATCAGCAATTGTGGTTTCTGAAAGCTATTTTCTATACCCATGCTTAGGTATATAACTTGAAACCATGAAAAAGATCCTTTAAACATTAAAACTGATCCTATCAACAACTCAGTTCTCAAAAAGAACCCAGTCCCTAGAATATAACTGAAACTGTCCTATTTGAAAAAACTTCCTTTACCATAGTCCTAAAATAGGGGTAGGGTTGATCTAACAAGTGCTGAAAAACAATATAGAACACATTCAAAATTTGAAGATAAAACACATGTATGCTGTGAAATATAAAGAAATGCATATTTATTTATTTGTTTTGCAAAACATTACACAATTTTTTATTGCTAAATGGAAAAATCTCATCTGCTACATCATCACATTGCTACTCAGAGAAATCCTGCAATGATGAAGAAAGTTAATGTTGGATCAACCTAAGTCCTAATTTCTACGACATTCATTTACAAAGAAATAATGTTCAACACAGAGAAACACAACATTTTTTGTTTTCTTCACATTGAAGTCTCCCCCCAAAATCATCTCCTAATGTGGTATTTCACTACATAAATTATAGTTATTCATTTTTACAATTCACCCCAAACCGTATGAGAGATGTAAAACACTAAAATTTCTAAAAATGTTAGGAAATCCTCCACACATTGTCATCATCTGATTTGTCACTTTTAATTTTCTCTGTGTCATCATTTTCAATTGTGGATTTGAAAATGCTGCTTTTCCATGGTTTAAACTTGAAGTAAAAGATCAGGTCATTTTTTGAAATATAGTTTTTTCTCAAGACAATTCTTCTGCAACTGTTCGCTATCAACTTGGAATTTTCTTATTTCATTCTCAGTCAACAGAGCACATGTTTCACCATTTTAATTGTCTTCCTCCCAGTCCATCTCCTTTAACAATCTGTGTTCTTCAAGTGAACTTGAAGAAACATCGTTTGTGCGAACGTTGAAAACTAAATGATCTACAGGGTAATCACCAAGGTAGTGCCATTCTCTGGTGGAATTTTATTTTCATCAAAGTTTCTGTTTATATTCATTTCTTGGTGAGTACTGTTGCTGTTATGCAAATTAAATGAGTCAACATCCTCCTCTGAACACAGCTTTCATTGTGTTCGTATTCTACTCTGTCCGTTTCTATGCATTCAAAAATTCACTCCTCTTACTAATGAGCATTCGTATTAAGGCTGCTGATTAAGTTTGATGACAAGCAAGAGGAATTTGAATGAT
>NW_006204402.1:57143-62364 GCF_000334495.1 Tupaia belangeri chinensis | reverse complement strand
CTCTTTCACTGAAGTGTTGATGGAATTAAATTATTTGCAGTTGATCTATAAAATTGTCATTAAAATTGTCAACACTATATGTAGACTCACAGGGAAAAGAAATCCCAACTTTATTTTCTTTAGTTTGTTTTTTCCATTGTGTAGGCTTTTTTTTTTTTAGAGGTTTTTGCTATAGGGCGCATGCACTCGCCAGACAGACAGAGAGAGACATAGAGACAGAAAGCGAGAAATCACCCCCCAGGGGGATGGTCATGCCGCAATCCCTTCTCCTCCATTCTCCTCTCGGGATCTTGGGCACGTACGCACACGCACCCGGCGTGAGTTCTAAGCCACCGGGTCCGGGATGCAAACCACGATCGACTACGTGCGAATTCAGCGACATAGCCATTACGCTAACTGCTGGTTCCCCATTGTGTAGGCTTTGTAAGTAGAGCAGCAGGTTTAGAGACTGAGCTTTCAAAAACATTTGGACTAGTTCCGTTCTTATCTGGCTGTGACTGAAGATTTCCTACTACTGGGAATGCAGATAGTCTTTTCTATTACTTTTCCTAATGACCAGCATCCTTGAAGCTCTAGATTTAGGATTCATAGGAGATTCTAAGAGAGGAGCTTGGGAGAGATTTTTGGTTGTGTATGTGTGTACCTGGGTATGTAGGCCCCATACACCTGTAGCTAGTGATTTATTCTGATTTGGTTCTCTTTCATATTCAGGATTTAAAGATGGAAAATCCTCAGCCTCAAACCATTTGTGTTCTCTCTTTTCTTCTTTCCTCCCAGTTTCATTGTCATGCATGTTATTTTCATGTAGTCCTTGGCTTTTTCCAGAATAGAAAATACTAGTACAATAATGGGAACTTCCACCATGTTATTGCTCCTCAATGATTTATGTTTTCAGTACGATTTCTTCCGTGTGTACCCCATCCAATTTTTTTTATTTCCTTCCAAATTTATCTCCATTAGGATGTCCAATATCAGAATCAAAGTCATCAGAAAAGTTCATTCAGCAATGATTCATATCATAACGATTTTCTGTCCAGGCAAAGTTTTCAAAATTCAGTGATGATGAGGCTACCTGTGGCTTCAGAACCTTACACCCAGGACCCTTGGACTTCCCCACCCCTACTCGTCTCTGGACTTCAGTTTGGATCCTTGGGAATTTAAGACGAACTCACATCCCCACCCCACCCCACCTGCAAACCGGTTTGAGCCTGCCAGTATTTCAGGACACCAGGCTGCCTGCAGCTGCAGGCCCTTACACCCAGGACCCATCACTCATCCTCTGCCCCTTCTCCACTTGCCTTTGGACTCTCTGAATTTTAGTGTTTTGAATAGCACATCACATGATTTTCTTATTTCTTTTTTCTTTTCTCTTTGCTCTTGAGGTGTTGCATATTAGGTCAGTTGAAGGCTCACCACTCCTTAGAAACAGAGAGGACTTTAGGTCCCCCAAGACCACTGACAACAGTACATGGTACTGGTGAGAAAAAGGTAGGCCAACCAGAAGAGAAATCACCAATTTTCTAATCCTGTACACCTTTTAACACTCAGAGATACCTTAAATAAGTTAGGAAGTAGCATATAGATCTCCCAATGACTAGGAACAATCACAGAGGCTCAAGAAGTATGAGCAACCAACAAAGGCCTCTCCCTCAAAGGAAATGATCAAGCCTACATCACCCACAGTCAATAGAATGGATGTCGTGGATATGTCTGATAAGGAATTCAGAATATTAGTAGTGACCAAACTAACTGAGATGGAAGAGAAAAGAGACAAGGAGCTCCAGGAGATAAGGAAGTCCCTTCATGACTTGAAAGAAGAAAGAGATACCTTAAATAAGAACCAGAAGAAACTTCTAGGGTTGAAAAATGTGATACAGGAAATCAAAACCTCCTTTGAAAGTATTAAAAGTATGTTACATCAGGCATAAAATTGAATCTCTGATGTAGAAGACAAAATATCTAATCTATAAAAAAGTATCAAAAAGATTGAGAAAACAACCATGAAAAAATGAGGATAATATATGAGGAATACTAGATACCACCAAGTGCCCCAACATCTGGATAATTGGAACCCCAGAAGAGAAAGAAAATAATAAGGGCATAGATAATTTATTCCATGAAATCCTGGAAGAAAACTTTCCAAACCTAGGAAGGTATTCAAATATCTAGACCCAAGAAATACATAGGACCCCGAGTAGAATCAACCCAAGAAGATTCTCTCTAAAACACATCATAGCCAGACTGGCAAAAACAAAAGACAAAGATAAGATACAAAAGTTGGCAAGAGGGAAATGTCAAGTTACTTACAAAGGTCACCCAATCAGGCTAACATCGGATCTCTCAGCTGAAACAATGCAGGCAAGGGAAGAATGGAGAAATATAGTCAATGTGTTGAATGAAAAACAATTTCAACCAAGAATACTATACTTGTCCTGATTATCTTTAATATGGGAAAAAAGATAAAAACATTCTTGGATAAACAAAATCTGAAGGAATTTAGTAACTCCAGACCAGTTCTTCAAGAGGTTCTGAAGGGAGTGCTATACCAGGAAGACTAAAAAGTCAGAAAGACAGTTATATGAGAACAAAAAGCAACCAGAGACATAGACTGGCTGAATGGATACAAAAACAGAAACCTTCTATCTGTTGCCTACAAAAAACTCACCTTATGGATAAAGAAATACATAGACTAAAAGTAAAGGGCTGGAAAAAGATGTTCCATGCAAACGGAAAGCAAAAAATAGCGATATTGATTTCAGACTAAATAGATTTCAAGACAAAGACTGTACGAAGAGACAAAAAAGGGCATTATATAATAGTAAATGGGGTAATCCAGACAGAAGACATAACCCTTATAAATACCTATGCACCCAACTCAGGTGCACCTAAATATGTGAAGAAAGACTTCTGGAGCTACAAGGAGAGATAGGGAGAAACACTATAATTGTTAGAGATCTCAACATTCCATTATCTCCTTTAGACAGATTGTCTAGGCAGACAATGAATAGAGAGATACAGGACCTAAATGATACTATAAATCAAATGGGCTTGACAGATATCTATAGAACTTTTCACCCTACGTCCATCACAAAACATTTTTCTCACCTTGACATGGAACCTTTTCAAAGATTGATCATATGTAAGGACACAAATCAAGACTTTACAGATTCAAAGGCATAGAAACTATACCCAGCATCTTCTCTGATCATGATGGAATTACGCTCAAGATTAATTTCAAGAGACACCCTCAAAAATACACAAACACAAGGAAACTGAACAACCTACTTATGAATGACTTCTTCACTACTGAAGAAATTAACTCTGAAATCAAAATATTTATGGGAAAAAATGACAATGACTACATAAGTGTGCATAACCTATAGGTCATGACAAAAGCAGTCATAAGAGGGAAATTCATAGCAATTAGTGCACATAAGAAAAGGATGGAAAGATGGCAAGTAGATAACCTAACATCATGCATGCCTCAGAGAATTAGAAAAACAACAACAAACAAACCCCAAAAATGCCAGGAGAAAAGAAATAATAAAGGTTCCAGCAGAAATAAATGAAATAGAAAATAAACAAACTGTACAGAAAATAAATGAAAGCAAAAGCTGGTTCTTTGAAAAGATTAAAAATATTGGCACACCATTGGTTAGACTAACCAAGAAGAAGAAAGGAAAAAACCAGATTAATCAAATATGTGATAAAACAGGCAATATTACAACAGATACAGTAGTAATACAAAATATCATTAGAGGATACTATGAGTGACTATATGCCAACAAACAAGATAACTTGGAGGAGATGGATAAATTCCTGGATGCATATAATCTAGCAAGATTGAATCAGGAGGACATAGAGAACCTGAATAGATCCATAACGAGCGAGGAGATAGAATCACTAAAAAATAACCTCCCAACAAAGAAAAGCCCAGGTCCAGATGGCTTCACTTATGAATTCTACAAAACTTTTAAAGAAGAGTTAATGCCTATCCTACTAAAATTATTTTTAAAGATTCAAAAGGAAGGAAACCTTCCAAATTTATTTTATGAAACCTCCATCATCCTCATTCCCAAAACATTTTAGGACATGACAAAAAATGAAAACTACAGACCAATATCATTGATGAATACAGATGCAAAAATTCTCAACAAGATACTCCCAAATCTATCCAGTGACATATAACAAAGATTATTCATCATGGCCAGGTAGGCTTTATCCCAGGGATGCAAGGGTGGTTCAACACACCAAGACCATAAATTTAATACACCACATTAACAGAAAGATAAAAAACCACATGATCATTTCAATTGATGTGCAGAAAGCATTTGATAAAATACAACATTCTTTTATTATTAAGACCCTCAGTAAGATTGGTATAGAAGGGTCATTTCTCAACACAATAAAAGCCATCTATGAAAAACCTGCAGTGAACATTATACTGAATGGGGGAAAGCTAAAAGCCTTCCCACTAAATGTGCGTACTAGGCAAGGCTGCCCACTTTCTCCACTGCTCTTTAATATAGTACTGAAAGTCTTAGCTAATGCAATCAGAGAATAATATAAAAGGCATTACAATAGGCAAAGAAGAGTTAAAATATCTTTACTCGCAGATGACATGAGGGCATACTTAGAAGACCCAAAGATCTCCATGAACAAACTTCTTTCTTTTTTTTTTTTTTTTGGAGAGGTTTTTGCTATAGGGCACGTGCGCTCACCAGACAGACAGAGAGAGACATAGAGACAGAAAGTGAGAAATCATCCCCCAGAAGGGACGGTCATGCTGCAATACCATCTCCTCCATTCTCCTCTGGGGATGATGGGCAAGCACGCACATGCATCCGGCGTGAGTTTTAAGCCACCGGATCCGGGACATGAACCGCGGTCGACTACATGAGAGTCCAGCGACATAGACATTACCCTAACTGCTGGTTCCCTATGAACAAACTTCTTGAAGTAATAAGTGAATACAATAAAGTGGCAGGATACAAAATCAACATCCAAAGATCTATAGCATTTCTATATATGAACAACAAGTTGAATGCAGTAGAGCTGAAGAAAGAAATTCCTTTCACCATAGCCACACGATGCATAAGATACCTAGGGATAAACCTAAGAAAATCGAAGACCTCTATAAAGAAAACTATGAAAATCTTAAAAAAGATATTGAAAGTGACATAAAAAAGTGGAAGGACATCCCATGCTACTGGATCGGAAG
>NW_006204402.1:54888-55548 GCF_000334495.1 Tupaia belangeri chinensis | reverse complement strand
TAATAATGATTGGGAAAAACATAGAAAAGATATTGAATGTTGAAGCGGGGAGATTAATGTCTCTGGATTGACTGACATGCATGGCATTCCCTTTTGAAAAAGCAATGTAATATTCTGTAAAGTTATATGTAATCCAAAGAAGATTATGATGATAATAATAATAGAAATTAAAATTTAAAAAAAAGAAAGTTGATGGGTCCTTAAGGGAGTAGAGAAAGCTGAATATTGATCTTTAGAAGAATTTTCAGTTAGCAGTAGAGATAAAGAGCAGAGACAAAAGAAATAAGAGAACAAAATGGCTAAGAAAGCTGTAATTATATTTTACAAGCTTTCCTGGATTTACATGTTATATCATCTTGATTAAGGTTAAAGGACCAATGGCAGTGTTCCAGCTTCCTCTCAGCACCATTTACAAGAAAAGTCACCTCATTAATGCCAAAAACACTTAAATTGTCACTTGTTTTGAATTGTTAAGAACAATAGCAAATCTTTAACAGATTTTATTGTTTATTATTTCTAGATGTTTGAAAGATCACTGTGTGAAGCGGGGAAACTCTGTTTGTAAGGTACTGAAAGCACTTCTAAACTTCATAGAGATCTTAGAAAACAAATATCAAACACCTGGAATAGTATTCAGCAAGTTAAGAAAAGCACTGCTGC
>NW_006204402.1:53542-54848 GCF_000334495.1 Tupaia belangeri chinensis | reverse complement strand
AAGAAATCATTTGACATAGGATTCAAAAGCATTACACATATTAAAACAGTTGTTAGTCTTACTGGGTCTCCACGTTCTCCAATGCTTGGAAACAGTGAGAGACATAAAACACTTTCCAAATGAAATTCGGTCATGTTCCTCTGGTGCAAAGTGTAATCTAGTCTTCTCTGCTACTCTGAGTTATGAGCAGATCTCTGCATTTTGAGTAAATAATGCTTTGTCAGAAGAAATTGAATATTTAGTACATAAGTCTGTAAGAGCCAACCTGTTCTACCATATAAATTACTCTTAAACTTGCTCATTCTGTTTAATTATTTTTACAGGATGCCTTTATCTTTACTATCACATACCCATCAAGGCATTCTTGCTTGAAGTTTTAAAAAACTTGGCCAAGGATGCACTTATTCCTTTTATCTTCTGCTAGACAGATTCTGACACATTACTGACATGCTCCTACTATCTATGGGCTAAGACAATTTTGATTGTTGTGGCATTGTGCTAAAGATATCAGGATTTAATGTGATTGGATGGTTGCTTCACCAACCATTTCCTCTCTAAGTCCAACCAATCTTCCTCCAAGGATGAGTCATAAATTATAAAAGGGGCACGGTGTAAATCATTCTCACAACTGATAAAAAACAATCTTAAATATATGGCCTACTAATGGAGAGTCAAGAATATCATCTTTGTATACCAAGGGTAGAGCTTTAATCTAGAAATCCCACAGATTCCATGGCTTCCTTTCTTTAGTGTCAACATGGTTGTGCTGTTGGCCCTGGAAAAGATGAAGGGAACACCAATTTAATCCTCCCTGCTGTACTGGCTCCCATGTATTCCTTGTTTTTTGTTTGTTCGTTTGTTTTGGTTTTTTTGTTTTGTTTTGTTTTGTTTTGAACAAAGAGTGGCTCAGCATGGCTGACCAGGATCACTACCTCTGTTGTCAAAATAGGCCTGGGGATTTTGTCTACAGGATGAGGAGTATAGCAATTCTCTTTGGTTGTCAGAATAACACAAACAACACCACTTGGGCCAAAAGTTGTCCCTACAATCAATGTATATTAATTAAACTTTTAATATAGTAGTTCTTTTATTACTAGACACAAGCAAAACTTTAAATCAACACATGGCGTTTTCACAGAGGACAGGCCCCAAAGTGAAAACATCTGGAAGTGGGGGCTGACAGGTTATAGATGGTTTTAGAAATTCTTAGGGTAATAAATGGTTAAAATCACAAGGTTTTGTCTCAAAAAGTCTCAGAATCACCAGAGAAGAATGTCTAAGTTTAATAGATAAAAAGTTTTCCCTA
>NW_006204402.1:51827-53142 GCF_000334495.1 Tupaia belangeri chinensis | reverse complement strand
TTCCCTGCAGTGTGTCCAAGAAGCAATCATTTGACATAGGATTCAAAAGCATTACACATATTAAAACAGTTGTTAGTCTTACTGGGTCTCCACGTTCTCCAATGCTTGGAAACAGTGAGAGACATAAAACACTTTCCAAATGAAATTCGGTCATGTTCCTCTGGTGCAAAGTGTAATCTAGTCTTCTCTGCTACTCTGAGTTATGAGCAGATCTCTGCATTTTGAGTAAATAATGCTTTGTCAGAAGAAATTGAATATTTAGTACATAAGTCTGTAAGAGCCAACCTGTTCTACCATATAAATTACTCTTAAACTTGCTCATTCTGTTTAATTATTTTTACAGGATGCCTTTATCTTTACTATCACATACCCATCAAGGCATTCTTGCTTGAAGTTTTAAAAAACTTGGCCAAGGATGCACTTATTCCTTTTATCTTCTGCTAGACAGATTCTGACACATTACTGACATGCTCCTACTATCTATGGGCTAAGACAATTTTGATTGTTGTGGCATTGTGCTAAAGATATCAGGATTTAATGTGATTGGATGGTTGCTTCACCAACCATTTCCTCTCTAAGTCCAACCAATCTTCCTCCAAGGATGAGTCATAAATTATAAAAGGGGCACGGTGTAAATCATTCTCACAACTGATAAAAAACAATCTTAAATATATGGCCTACTAATGGAGAGTCAAGAATATCATCTTTGTATACCAAGGGTAGAGCTTTAATCTAGAAATCCCACAGATTCCATGGCTTCCTTTCTTTAGTGTCAACATGGTTGTGCTGTTGGCCCTGGAAAAGATGAAGGGAACACCAATTTAATCCTCCCTGCTGTACTGGCTCCCATGTATTCCTTGTTTTTTGTTTGTTCGTTTGTTTTGGTTTTTTTGTTTTGTTTTGTTTTGTTTTGAACAAAGAGTGGCTCAGCATGGCTGACCAGGATCACTACCTCTGTTGTCAAAATAGGCCTGGGGATTTTGTCTACAGGATGAGGAGTATAGCAATTCTCTTTGGTTGTCAGAATAACACAAACAACACCACTTGGGCCAAAAGTTGTCCCTACAATCAATGTATATTAATTAAACTTTTAATATAGTAGTTCTTTTATTACTAGACACAAGCAAAACTTTAAATCAACACATGGCGTTTTCACAGAGGACAGGCCCCAAAGTGAAAACATCTGGAAGTGGGGGCTGACAGGTTATAGATGGTTTTAGAAATTCTTAGGGTAATAAATGGTTAAAATCACAAGGTTTTGTCTCAAAAAGTCTCAGAATCACCAGAGAAGAATGTCTAAGTTTAATAGATAAAA
>NW_006204402.1:40798-51784 GCF_000334495.1 Tupaia belangeri chinensis | reverse complement strand
CAGGATGTAGAGAGTAGCTCATAATCACCAGACCAAAGTGGTCTGCTTTAGCAAGATTAACAACTTATTAACTGGCATGGCTTTTCCCAGGCTTCTAGAAAAATTTAGAACAAAGGAAAGTGGTCATTTCCAATATTCAGTGTCATTTTATTTCAAATTACATGACTCTTATATTTAAAATATTAAATAAAAAATATGCTGAAGAAAAATTTCACTGGTATTGACATAACATGTAAATGCAAAAACAAGCTAGAAAATGTTATGGTTTGGACAATGGTTTGTCCTCCGAAGTTTCATGTTTTAGAATTTGGCATTGGAAGGTGGTGATACCTTGTAGGCAGTGATTGAATCATAGCGATTGCATCATGGAGGAAACACTATCATGAGATTATTAATGTGTCTTACAAAAGCCAGTGAGGTCTAGATCTTATAAGGAATTAGTTTTCACAAGAACTGGTTGCTACAGGAGAGAAATGCCTACAGCACGTTCTTTCTTTGCACATGCCCACCATTCTCTGTGCTTCCATTGCCTATGCTAGATGCCTACATCTTTGGACCAGAATTGGAGTAAAAATAAACCTCTATTTTCATGATAAATAATTCGATTCAGGTATTTCTGTTATAAATGAAATAATAAATAAAATAAAAATGTGTACATTATATTACTTTTCTTGAAAAACGTGTTTACATATGTGTGGGTCTATGTTCAGTAAACAAGTATTAAGAGTGGTGATATTGGGGCCAGCAGGTGGTGTGGTGGTTAGGGTGTTGGACTCCCATATGGCTGACCACAGTTCAAGTCCCTGGGCCAGGAGCTTGAAGACCACACTGAGCACTCATGCATGGATGCCCAAAATCCCAGGAAGAGAATGAGGGAAAAGAGATTGTGGCATGGTCCTCTCCCTAGGGGATGATTTCTCATTTTCCCTCTCACTGTCTCTCACTGTCTCTTTCTGGCAACCACAAATGCCTTATGAAGTTGACCAAAAAATAAAAGTGGTAATATTAGTGCAATCAGAGTATAGGTTTTTTTCTTTGTGATTTTCTGGGTTTGCTAAATTCTATGAATTAAAATTTTGTAATATGTAATTTTAATACAAAACTTTTGCAATTTGAAAACCAAATTAATGAAATTTGAAAAACAATCACAGGCATATTCAATGCTGAAAAGAAATATAGCAAGCAAGAAAAAGACATTGAAGAAATGTATACAGGAACCAGCAGTTAGTGTAATGGCTATGTCGCTGAACTCCCACGTAGTCGACGCCGGTTTGAGTCCTGGACCCAGTGGCTTAAACTCACGCCAGGTGCGTGTGTGTGCGTGCCAAGGATCCCGAGAGGAGAATGGAGGAGAAGGGATTGCGGTGTGGCCATCCCCTCTGGGGGGTGATTTCTCGCTTTTTGTCTCTCTGTCTCTCTCTGTCTGTCTGGCGAGTGCATGTGCCCTATAGAAAAAAAAAAAAAAAACACTTCTCCAAAGAAACATATACATATATTACTAAGTGAAAAGAGCCAATATGAAAAAAGTTACATTCTGTATGTTTCCAACTATATAACGTTCTGGAAAAGATGAAACTATGGACAAAGCCAAAAGGTCAGTGGTTTTCATAAGTCAGTGGGGAGGAAGGTACAAGTACAAATAGGTGGAGCACAGACAATTCTCAGAACAATGTAAAATTCTGTATGATAATATTATGGTGGATACATGCAACTATCATGTGAACAAACCAATAGAATGTATAACATCAAGATAAAACTCTAATGTAAACTATGAGATTTGAGTAATCACCATGTGTCAACGTAAATTCATTAATTATAACTAATGTAGCACTGTGGTGGGATATGCTGATAATGGGGGAGACTCTGTATGTGTGGGACAGGGGATATATAGGCTATCTGTGAACTTTCCCCTAAATCGTTCTAAGTCTAAAACTGCTTTAAAAAATAAAATTCAGGTCAGTTGGTGGCACAGTAAAGTTTTCTTGTGAGGCTGACCCACATGGAGAGATTCCAGGTTCATGCCTGGTGTCCTCCCTGAGTATGCCAGGACTATGCATACCGCTAATCGAGGGCTGATTGAAGCTTTAGGCAGATTGTGGCAAAGAGACCTATTAAGGGTATGTACTATCTATTCTCTTTTCTTCTTCTTCTCCTTCTTTCTCTGTCTCTGTCTGTCTTTCTCACTGAAGGAAGAAATAAATAAACTTTAAAAATTAAAAAAAAATTTAAAAAACTAAAGTCATAAATATAATCTCAGGTAGATAGAGACATTACATAATAACAAAAAGAAATAATAAAGCGGTATGTACCCAACAACAAAGCTTCAAAATACATAAAATGAAACATGACAGAACTGAAAAAAAAAAGAAATCTACACCATCGTTAGAAATTTCCACACTTTTTTCTTAATATAATAAGTAGATAAAAAAATCTGTAAGGATATAGACATGATCAACACTATGCACCAGCTTAGTCTATTTAACATTTATAAAGCACTGAACAAGAGAAGAATAAGAATTCTTTTCAAATGCACATGAAATATTTACTCCAAATTAAACATATTTTGGAGCATAAAACAAGCCTTAATAAATTTAACAGTATTGAAATCACATAAAGGGAATCATTAACCATAATGGAATTAAACTAGAAATAAATAGCAGCAAGATATGTGGATAAAAGTTCACTAAATATATGAAAATTAAACAGCACACTTCTAAATAAATAAATGTCCAAAATGATGTCACAAAATATTTTAGAAAAGACCTTGAATTATTTGAAAATGAAAATATAGTAAACCAAAATTTGAGGGAATGCAACTAAAGTAGTGCTTGGGGAGATATTGATAGCATTAATTGCTTATATTAGAAGAGAAGGAAGATTTCAAATCAATGTCCTTCTTCAAGAAACTAGAAACAAAAGAGAAAATTAAATCCAACATATACAGAAGGAAAGAACACAGATAAGAAAGGAAACACATAAAATTAAAAATCAATAAAACTAAACAGTTCTTTTTAAAAACCAGTAAGTTAATAAACTTCTAGCTTAACTGATCAAGAGAGAAGATACTTATTACCAATTCAGGAATGGAAGGAACAACACAACTATAGGCCCTAGAGATATTAAAAATAAAATAATGGAATATTATGAGAAACATTGTGCTCAAATTCATTTGACTTAATTTGAAAATTTACATGATTTTTTAAAATATTTTGCAAGATACAAACTAACATAACTAACTCGAAAATAAATAATGTTAGTGGTCACATATCTCTTAAAGCAATTTAATTTACAGATAGAAACCTTCCCACACACCCAAAAAGACTCTGGGTCCAAATAGACACATTGATGAATTCTATCAAATGTATAAGGAAGAAATAATACCATTCTACACAAATATGACCAGAAAATAAAAGAATAAAAAATATTTCCCAACTTGTTTCAGGATTCTAGCATTTTAACCTAAAAATCAGACAAAGACATTACTGGAAAAGAAAGCCAAGATTGGAGCTATCAGGTGGCGTGTTGCTGGGGGACTGGATTCCCACCTAGCTGACCGTGGTTCAAGTCCTGGACCTGGTGGCTTGCTTTCTCATTTTCCCTCTCTTTCTCTCTTTCTCTTTCTGATCAAATTAAAAAAGGAATAACAATGAATAAAATAAAATAACTATTAAAAAACACAGATTATTATCTTTCATGAACACCAATACAGAAATCCACAACTATATTTTATCACATTGAATCTATCAATACACAAAAAGAATATGTCATGACTTAGTGGGAATGATCTCAGGAATGAAAGGTTCATTGGGGAACCAGCAGTTAGTGTAATGGCTATATCGCTGGACTCCCACGTAGTCGACTGCCGTTCGTGTCCCGGACCCGGTGGCTTGAAACTTATTCGCCGTGTCCCGGACCCGGTGGCTTAAAACTCATGCCGGGCGCGTGTGCATACGTGCCCAAGATCCGGAGAGGAGAATGGAGAAGAAGGGATTGCGGCGTGACCATCCCCCCTGGGGGGTGATTTCTCGCTTTCTTTCTCTATGTCTCTCTCTGTCTGTCTGGCAAGCGCACGCGCCCTACAGTGAAAATCTCTCCAAAAAAAAAAAAGGTTCATTGAATATTTAGAAATCAGTCAATATAATTCTCTATATCAATAGACTGAAAAAAAATGGCATTCATGATATTATCAGTAGATGAGGAAAAAATGCTTAATGAAACTTAAAATCCATTCATAATAATAAAGCAAACAAAACCTTCAGAAGACCAGCATAAAGAAACTTTCCTAACCTGATAAAGGACCTCTACAAAAATAATAAATAAATAAATAAACAAACAAATAAATATAAAGCAAGCATTATGTTTTATGGAGAAAGACTAATTGATTTCTCCCTAAAACGGGAAATAGTATAAAAATGTATGCTGTCCTCATGCTATTTAGCATCATACTTGTTCTAACCAATGCAATAAGGCAAAGACAAAATAAATAAATAAAATGCATAGAATATGGTAAAGGAAGAGAGTTTCCTATTTGCAAATGGCATGATTTTCTATGTAGAATATTTTAAGGATTCTACAAAGTAGCTAGTAGAACTAATAAAAAAGTTTAATGGGTAACTCATTTTCCAGGACCCCTCCCTTCTTGGTAGCTCTCTTTTTCTTCCCCTCTTTTTTAATAAATCTCTTGGAGAATTCTCACTACCAGTTTTCAAGGCTCACAATACTGCTATATTGATCATAAAAGTGTGATATTAGAGAAAGGATAGACATGTAGATCATTGGAACAAAACAGAGTCCAGAAATACACCCATAAATGTATGGTCATTTGATTTTTTTTTCACTTTCCCAAACTTTATTAAAGAAAAAGAAATGGTGGTAGATCTCTGAACATAGTCAATTTAGGGGAATTTCTCCCTCAAAAATATGACATTTGATTTTCAAACACATGCTGGAAGCATACATGGTTCCAAACTGTACTAAGGTAAGAAGCTGAAATCCCAGTATTCATTTTCCGACTTTCCCCAGTCTGTGTTCTGTCTTTGAATCAGCAATAATTGCCTGAACAGCTACTATGACTTCATTAATTTTCATCTGTAGCTCTCTCAGTTCTATATGTAATAATCGCAGAATCTGAGCAGCTTCATTAAGAATTACATCTCCTGTATCAAAACCAAGAATATGTTTGTCTAAAGCAACAGGCAAGCCCTCTTTTGTTTGATTTGCTTTAGCAACTGCATCCTGTGTCAGGAGTTCCTAAACCAAAATTCAAATTTCCTTAAGCATTCCCAGATAATCATCACTGAATCTGAAGAAGGCTAGCCAAAGCCATTACACCAGCCTTGAAGTCAGGATTATTCACATCCAAATTGGTCAGTGGCGTAGCATTGTTAGTGGCATTGTCAGAATTTTTTGCATTGTCAGGTCCTTGTACTTTTCAGCACTATCTCCATATTCAAGTCCAACAGCTAAACCAAGAAACCAATCGCTTCTTGTCGATCCTGAATCTTGAAAGAACAGTTAACATCTTTGAGATACATTTCAAAAAACCTGGGCCTGTCACTGCTGTGGATGTTTCTTAAATTTCCCATCTTCTATCTTCTAGTGTCTGATTTTCTGGTCTTCAAGCCAAACAATGAAGTTTCTAAATTCTGTTTCATCTTTGCAGTTGAAGCCGGCAGTGTTGTGGTAGTCGAGCGCCATAAGCTTGCATCAGAACATGGTCCCCGCTTCTCGCTCAAGTCCCCCGGGCCTCCACCAGGAGAGAAGCGAGGTGGCTCAGGCAGCGCAAGCACAAGCTACCCGGCAACAAGGCAGGCTGGCACTGGGAAGCTCCAGAATGACCTGGTCAATTGATTTTTGACAAAGGTTTTAAAGGCAATTCAGCAGAGAAGGGTAGATTTTTAATAGTTGATGTCTAAAATATTTTGCATTTGTATGCAAAAATATGAACCCAAATGTATATTCCACATCTCATTAAAAACTATTAAAAATAAAACAGACTTAAATTTAATACATAAAATTATGTTATCTAGGAAAAAATATATAGGAGAATTTTACTTGGGTTAGGCAAATATTTCTCAGATACAATCACAAAAGCAAGGTTTATAAAATTAAAAATTTATAAATTGGACCTCATCAAATTTTAAAAGTTCTGGCCCTTAAAAGGCACTTTTTAGAGGGCTGGAAGGTGGGGTGGTAATTAAGGACGCTGGACTCACACATGGTCGACCATGGTTCAAGTCCTGGACTGGGCAGCTTTCTCTCTCTCTTTCTTCCTCTCTGGTCAAATTGAAATAAATAAATAAATAAAGTTAAATAAAATACTTATTTTAAAAAGGCACTGTTTAAGAAATGAAAACACAATCTACAGATGAAATAAAATCTTTGCAACACAGTTATCTGACACAGAACTTGTAACCTGAATATGTAAGGAATTCACAGAACTAAGTACAAAAGAAACAAAATTTTTTAAGTTAGCCAAGGATTAGAACTCACACTTGACCAAAGGCAGTGTATGGATGGCAACTAAGTGTATGAAAATATGCTCAAAATTATTAATCATTGGAGAAATGTAAATTAAAACCACAATGAGATATATCATTACACATTTTGTAATGACTAAACTCAAAAATATCTGACAATATCAAGTTCCAGCAACTATGTGGAGAAACTGAAACATTTTCACATTGCTAACAGGAATATAAAATGAAGCAAACCCTTTATAAGACAGTTTAGTAGTTTCACATACAGTTAATAACACACTGACCCTATGACACAGCCCATACCACTTTTAGGTATTTACCCAAGAGAAGAGAAATCACGTTTCCACAAAAACTGTGCATTAGTGCTAATATTTGCCGTATTCATAATCCCCAACAACCATTGTAAACAAACCAAATATCTTTCCACTTATGGTAAGCAGCAGATCAACAAACTCTTAATATCTACCCAGTGAATTCCAAAAAAAAATAATAAGAAGAATGAAAAATAGAGAGGAAAGACATTTATGGAGGACAGAAATGGATGATTATCCATTGATGATAACGTGTATGGTATCTTCAACTGGACTAGTGTGAAGTGTGTTTGTGTTGGGTAAATTCGCTTTACAATTCATAGTGATGTATAGTGATTGAATGAATGTTCAAAATAAAGTTTAAAACAACAAAATAACAAGTTATTGAACAAAGGCAACAACATGAGTGAATCTTAAAAGAGTTGAATAAAGGAAACTATATTCAAACAGCTAAAAATTTCCATGATTCAATTTACATGACATTCTGGAAAAAGAAGAACTATGTTAACAGAAAATATACCAGTGCCAACAAAGAGGTGAGAGTGGGGAAACACAAAGGAATTTGGGGCAAAGGTATGATGGGCTTATTCTGCATCTTTATTTGGGTGGCATTTACATGATGATATAATTTTCAAAATGCAAAGCACTCATACGCATGTGCTAAAAAGTCACACTATAGTCCATAAATATGTACAATTATTATCTGACAATCAAAAATTATTTTAGAAGTTTGTGGCTGCAGGACCTAAGGGCCAGGACCAGTGGCTCATCCCCTCCCCCGCTCATCTTTGGAATTCAGTTTTGTGTCTTAGGACTATGATGAACTTGCGCCCCTCCCCACCCCAACCAGAGACTGGTTCAAGTGAACAACCTTGCTGGATGCCAGGCTGACTGTGGCTGCAGGACCTAATGTGCTGGACTCATGGCTCATCCCCTCCCCCACTAGCCTTTGAACTCTCAGGACTTTGGTGTTTTGCATAGCACACTGTACACTTATCTATGCTACACTTATCTATGCTTCTGAGGTGAACTTCAGCAGCTCAGTTTGACCTGCATCTGTTCGCTAGAAAGACTGAATCAGGAGGACATAGAAAACCTGAATAGACCCATAACAGGTCATGAGTTTGAATCACTAATAAATTATCTCCCAACAAAGTAAAGCCCAGGTTCAAATGGCTTCTTGTTTGAATTCTACAGAAATTTTAAGAAAGAGTTAACGCCTACCTACTCAAAATATTTCTAAAGATCCAAAAGGAAGGAAACCTTCCAAATTCATAACATGAAGCCTCCATCATAGTCATTCCCAAAACAGATAAGGACATGACAAAAAAGGAAAACTACAGACCAATATCTCTGATAAATATGGATGCAAAAATTCTCAACAAGATATTTGCAAATCTTATCCAACAACATATAACAAAGATTATACATCACAACCAGGTAGGCTTTATCCCAGGGATGCAAGGGTGGTTCAACATATGTAAGAACATAAATATAATACATCATATTAACAGAAAGAAAGATAAAAACCATATGATCATTCCAATTGGTGCAGAGAAAGCATTTGATACAATACAACATCCTTTCATGATTAAGGTTCTCATTAAGATTGGTATAGAAGAGTCATTTCTCAACACAATAAAAGCCATATGTGAAAAACCTATAGCTAACATTATACTGAATGGGGAAAAGTTAAATGCTTTTCCACTGAAAACTGGTACTAAACAAGACTGCCCACTTTCTCCACTACTTTTTAATATAGTGCTAGAAGTCTTAACCAATTCAATCAGAAAAAATGAGCAATATAAAAGGCATTCTATTAGGCAAAGAAGAGCTGAAAATACCTCTGTTTGCAGATGATATGATAGTATACTTAGAAGACCTAAATGTTTACATGAAAAAAGTTCTCAAAGTAATAAACGAATACAGTAAAGTGGCAGGATACAAAATCAACATCCAAAAATCGATAGCATTTCTATATATGAACAACTAGTTGAACAAACATAACCACAAAATGCATAAGATACCTAAGGATAAACCTAACTAAGAAAGTCAAAAACCTTTACAAAGAAAACTATGAAAATCTTTAAAAATATATTGAAAAGGACATAAAAAAGTGGAAGGACAACCCATGTTTCTGGATTGGAAGAATTAGCATAATCAAAATGGCAATTCTACCCAAATTAATCTACATATTTAACGCAATTCCAATAAAAATACCAGAGATATTCTTCACAGATCTAGAAAAGACAATCATAGAATTTGTCTGGAACCATAAAAGACTTTTTATTGCCAAAGCAATTCTGTGCAAGAAGAGTGGAGTGGGTGGCATATCACTCACTAAGCCCAAAATATAGTATACAGCTGTGATAATCAAAACAGCATGGTATTGGCTCAAAAACAGACAGGTGGATCAATGGATTAGAATAGAGACCTCAAAAATAAACCCAAAGCTTACAGCCATCTGATTTTTGACAATAGACACCAGTCAATCCAGCGGAAAAAGGAAAACCTTTTTAGTAAATGGTGCTGGAAAAACTGGGTATCCATGTACAGGTAGATAAAACCGAATCCCCATCTTTCACCATTAACAAAAATCAACTCAAAATGGATCACAGATCTGAACTTGTCTTCAAACTGTAAAACTATTGGTGGAAAATACTGAGGAAACTCTGGGAGACATGGTAGTAGGCAAAGACTTCTTATATAAGACTCCCAAATCATAGCCAATAATCCCTAAAGTAGACAAGTGGTACTATATCAGATTAAGAAGTTTCTGCACAGCAAAGGACATAGTAATTAGTGTGAATCAACAACCTTCAGAATGGGAGAATATTTTTGTAAATATGCCTCAGACAAGATACTGATACCCAGAATACACAGGGAACTCCAGCAACTCACTCGGGAATAAAAATAAATAAATAAATAAAAGATTAACCCAATTAAAAGATGGGGAAATGAGCTGAACAAAAATCTCTCTACAGAAGACATATGAACAGCCAAAAAGCATATGAGGAAATGCTCAAACTCCCTCATCATAAGGGAGATGCAGATTAAAACCACCTAACCCCTGTCAGAATGGTAATGATTAAAATTTTTAAAAATGATAAATGTTGGTGGGGATATGGTAGAAGGGGACTCTCCTAAAATGTTGGTGGGAATAAACTGGTTCGGCCACTGTGGAAAACAATATGGAGGTTCCTCATAGACCTGCAAATAGAACTACCATTTGATCCAGCAATCCCACTTCTGAATATCTATCCAAAGTACAGGAGAATGCTCAGTTGGAAAAGTGCTTTTTACAACAATGGTTATTACAGCATTATTCACTATCACTAAGACATGAAACCAACCCAAATATCCATGAACAGATGAATCAATGGAAAAAGTGTGGCACATATACTCTGTGGAATACTATTTTGCCATAAAAAAGACTCTGGCATTTGATAGATTGTTGTCTAATACAAGGATCTATTCTTGAGTGAAGCAAGCCAAGCTATGAAGGAAAGCTACTTAATATATACTGACTACCACACCTTGTGGTAGAGATCGAAATATTGAAAGGCATAAACGCAGTGAAAATAGTTATGGATGCTGAAAAAAGGGGGGAACAGGGCAGGAGAAGAGAAGAGTATAGAAAAGGATAGCAAGAGAACAAATAGAGAAGCATGACACTAGTGGGACACAGAAATGGTTTATTATTTGTTGATGATAACATGTATAGTATTGTCACATGGACTGGTCTAAGAGGTATTTCATGTGGGATAAATTCTTCTTAAAAGAATTGACATATAGTGATTGTTTAAAAATATGAGGATAAATAATAATGAGAAAATAATAATAATCTAAAAAAATGGTGAAAAGCTATTTGATGATGATGATGTGGATAGTAATGTCTTTGTCTTGACTGATATGCATGATAATTGTGCTGGATAAAGAAATGTAATGCATGGGACCAGCAGTTAGTGTAATGGTTATGTCACTGGACTCCCATGTAGTCGACCGCGGTTCGAGTCCTGGACCCGGTGGCTTAAACTCACACTGGGTGTGTGTGTGTGCATGCCCAAGATCCCAAGAGGAAAATGGAGGAGAAGGGATTGCGGCATGGTCATCTGTCTCTCTGTCTGTCTGGCGAGCGAACGCGCCCTATAGCAAAAACCTCTCCAAAAAAAAAAAAAAAAAAAAAAAAAAGAAAA
>NW_006204402.1:39870-40673 GCF_000334495.1 Tupaia belangeri chinensis | reverse complement strand
CATTCAACTATGTGGGAGTCCAGCAACATAGCCATTATGCTAACTGCTGGTCCCTTATTTCTTTTTATTTTTGGCTTTTTTTTTTAGAGGTTTTTGCTATAGGGTGCATGCACTCACCAGAAAGAGAGAAACAGAGAGACAGAAAGCGAGAAATCACCCCCAGGAGGGATGGCCATGTCACAGTCCCTTCTCCATTTTCCTCTCAGGATTTTGGGCACACATGCACACGTGCCCGGCATGAGTTTAAGCCACCAGGTCCAGGGCTCAAACCACAGTCGACTACATGGGAGTCTAGTGACATAGCCATTACACCAACTGCTGGTCCCTGATGCTGCTGGATTCTTAGCTGCAGCAGCTAAGAAACATCTCACCTGAGGTGCTACTCCAAAACTGAAAAGGCAAGTATCTATGATACATCTATGTTTTTAAATGTATCATAATAACCAGGAATCAACCTTGTTATCACTTTGATTCTGAACTTCTTGTTCCCAGAACTGTGAGAGAATAAGGACTGTTGAATAGCATTAAACTTTGTTACAACAGGTTCAGGAAATTCAGACAACCTGCACTTCCCCTTGAAAGAAGGACGCCACCTCCTACATGCCCAGGTCATTTGAACAGATAACATGCCTAGTCTCCCTATTATAACATCACCTGGGATGAAACCTCCTCACTGCTTGAAATGAAAAGAATCAAAATCTGTGTCACATACAAATGACCAAAGCTGTAGACATACAAAAGGCCAAGTGACAGTAATGAAACATGGATTTCCATCATACCATCCTGGATTTCAGTCATGGCTC
>NW_006204402.1:19924-39839 GCF_000334495.1 Tupaia belangeri chinensis | reverse complement strand
CTTAATCTGACTGCAGGCAGGTTACTCAACTCAAGATTCAGGGTCCTTATTGAGAGTTCAGGAATAGCAGGACTTTCTTCACAGGGACTTTGTGAAAACTCAGCAAGTTAAAGCTGGTCAAGATTTAGTGTAGGGCTTGGCCCTTGGTAATCAAGCTAATAAACATTCACTTATTGAAAAACAACAATGAAAACCACATACAGCATTCATAGAAACTTCTCATAAATTTTAGCCTATAAATTCTGCCTCTAAATCAAAATTTTAAAATGTCAATCATATTATTAAAAATAAGTATTTTATGTAGTATACCCTAAATGATAAAGTTGGATGTTTGGAGTTTGAATTTTACAAAAACAAAAAACTACATCTAAATATTAATAAATAGAGAGCTCTTTTTTTAAATTTCTCTATTTTTTCACCCAAATCCAGCCATTCTCCTACATGGGTATTTTTGTTTGTCAGTCCTTCCTTATTTCTGTGACCATGAAGATACTATTGATCTTTATCTCTTCCCTTAAGTCAGACAAACAGAATTAGATATACACATGCAAGAATAAACGTACATGTATACACAGACCTTCAGACTCAGTATCTAGCGGAATATGTTGCTTACAATAAATAGTAAACTTTCTTGATGATGATCTCACAACTCTGTCCTTTCCTAGAAGGTAGCATACTACCTTCTATTATTTATTCCTGATCTTACTTTTGTTTGTACACCTACTCTCTCCTTCTATTTTAGTTTCTTGTCAATTGCCACTTTGCTCTTAATATTTAATAACAGTCATGAACATATTTAAACTCCAAATCAGCATATATCCAATGAAAGCACATCAGATTATTACCTATAAAAATGTAAAAGAAAAAATTAAAGTTTTCTATGACAGCAAATAAGGCAAAGGTATTAGACTTAGGCTTCATTGGGGTAGGCTTCATTTGTTTTACTAGAACTCTGTGGCTTCTTGTGAAATAGTTATGGGTACACATAGAAGAACTCATCTGCCTCGACAACTTAATTATCATTTGATTAGCCCTGATACTTTTTGCTAATAAGTAATACTGAAATATTAGTAAAACTCAAAATTTGTAATGCAAGCCAGACATCTTTAATATAATATTTACTTATCAGAAAGTGATTAAGATCTCTCTTTTGAGCTACTATAAAGTAGTCAAAAATATGAAAGAATCAAGAAAATATTTCTGTAGAATGGTTAAAAAAATGAATATTTAAGATAAAAAATTAGGACCAGTCAGTGGCATGATGGGTAATAGAGCTGGATCCCACTGACTGTGCAGCTTGAGTCCCAGACCTTGAAGCTTGAAAAACATGCTGTGCACTTACGCATGCATGCTGAAAATCCCAAAAGGGGGAAGAAATGGAGCAGAAGAGATTGCAAAGAGATCACCCCCCCCATGGGTGTTAGTCCTCCTTATTTCTTTGACCACAAAGATACATTTTCCCCATGGGGAAAAGGGTGTTTTCACACTTTCCTTCTCAGTCTGTTTCAGGGAAGCATACATGCTCTCTGTCAAATAAAAGAAAAAGAGAAAACATTAACCTTAGATTTAAGCCACAATAGCAAATATATTCACTCCATTTCTCTCAGTGGGACAAATTCCACAAATAATTGTATGAATCCAGAATATGCCTCTATGAGGACTAAGATAAAGTACTTTTTTTCTACTCCTCTTCCCAATAGGGAATCCATTTATTGTAAACCTGAAATATGACATTTCTACCACTTTTCTCAAAAAATGTGTGATAACAAGGAGAGAAACCACCTGTTGATGGGCAGTAACTGCAAACTATTTGGTAAAATGCAAGTTGACAGGAAACAGAAAATCCCATCTAAAATCACTTGAAAATCTTAAAGAATGAAGAAGCATTTAAGATCAAGCTAGAATTATGTAAAACATAAAGGGAACAGAGTTCTATAAAACACATTTCGCATGCTTTCTTGGATACATGAGAGGCAGTAATGGTCTACAGTGGACTGTTGACTTAGGAGTCAAGATAAAGTGTATTGACTGTATTCATACTGGTAAAAACCATGCCATATACCATAAAGATCTACAGTGATTTAATGTAAATAAGAAAGGATAGAGTGTATTATGTATTTGTTAATCCAGACACAGGGATGATATGAGCATCAAATGAGATCACAGACACAAATAGGAAAGAATATTGAAAACTTTTTACAGTAGTATGCCATATCAACAATAATGGTTATTATATTTATATTAGAACCCTAACATTCTAGTGCTCTCAAGTCACCCAAAAACCTGAAATTATAAGAAGTATAAATGGAAAAAGAAAAGAAATTAGCATACTTTAGATAAACTTTCCTTTCTAGGTAATTGTGTTCATTCCTTTGCCTTATATTCATTTTATTCTAATTTGTTCTGTGACATAGAGTACGAGTTACCACTTCTAATTTACTAGAACTGTAATGGTTCCTAATTTCTGCTGGTTAGGACACTGGATTAATTAATTTTTTTGTATGTATATGTAAAGAAAAGTATTTCATTAAGTAAGAGTAAAAGTACAATCCTGAGAAGTAGGAGTGGGCCTGAGCAGACAGAGAAAAAGTGACTCTAAAGACCCTGGCAGTTGCATTCTGCCAGATTTATAATTTTTTCTTTTTGGGGGGAGAGAGGTTTTTGTTATAGGGTGCCAGAGAGACAGAGAGACAGAAAGCAAGAAATCACCTCCCAGGGGAGATGGCTACACCGCAATCCCTTCTCTATTTTCCTCTCGAAATCTTGGGCACACACGTACATGCGCCCAGTGTGAGTTTAAACCACAGGGTCCAGGACTCAAACCATGGTCAACAACATGGTAGTACAGTGAGGTAGTCATTATGCCATCTGCTGGTGCCAGATTTATCATTTTTTAACCTAGGTCATGTGGGTTGATCATTAGCGGGGATCACTGATATAGTTCTCAATTTATTGGCTCTATCAAGTATGTCTGGATCCATTGATTTACCTTATTGGCTGTATCAAATGTTGCTAATCTGCTAGACATCCTCCACTAATCTCCTGCTTCTATTTCCTTGGGGACATTTTTTGCCTTCTTTCTATCCTATTTAGCCACATAGACAGATACTTCAACGTCCTTAGCCAATTCCATTTGCTAGCTTTCTCCTGCCTCATTTTCCCACTGAGAGGCATGATACCCATAAATCTTTTTGGGAATCTGAAGGTGGATGGTTTGTTTTCTGTAGCTGCTTCATGCTGTAAAGGGGCATTGACCCTATGAATTTGGGATCATGGAACTCTCACCCTATCTGATCTAGGTGGGAAAGTGGGGATAGGGGAAGGTCACTGGGATAGTCCTGAGGTGTGTTATGAAGAGAACTATGAAAAGGGCTATCACTGGTATTGAATGACTTACAGTAGGATTCAGTAGAGGTCCCAAGTGGTTGATATCCCTATTGTATGGTCATTTGCAAGTTTCCAGCAAGAAGAGATAAACTTGGTTAGGAGATTTAAGACAGGACCCAAAATGAGAGTGAGAATTAGCATTATTAGGGGTCCCAAGAGAGGCAACAGCCAAAGGAAATAGTTTTAGATTTTTAACCAGATTCCCCATGAATCTGAAAAATGCTGTCGGATTTGTGAAACAATATGATTACAGATAGGACTGGTCCAAGGCATCTAATGCTCATCTTTTGGTTGCATCATGAGCTTTTTTTAACACAGACATGAGCCTAGAATTTAAAGGGAATAGTAACTATTATAAGTCCCAAACAGGAGCTCTCAGTGAGGCCACAGTTGTTAAGTTCCATTGAAAGGATTTAAGAAAATTAAATGTCTTTTTCACCAGTGTATGCTTTTCTTTCTTTTTTCCTTTTTTTTTTTTTTTGAGAGGTTTTTTTGCTATAGGGTGCATGCGCTCGCCAGACAGACAGACAGAGAGACATAGAGACAGAAAGCGAGAAATCACCCCCCAGAGGGGATGGTCACACTGCAATCCCTTCTCCTCCATTCTCCTCTCGGGATCTTGGGCATGCACACACACACGCCCGGCGTGAGTTTTAAGCCACCGGGTCTGGGACGCGAACCGCGGTTGACTACGTGGGAGTCCAGCGACATAGCCATTATGCTAACTGCTGGTTCCCACCAGTATGTTCTTAACCCCTTTAGTTATTTGAAAATCTGCAAGTCCTTCATATTTATTAACTGAAAATGTGGACCTCTCATATTTGGAATGAGGATCCATTGCACTAGGCAAATAGAAACAGGGACAGCTGTGTAATACACTGAGGAGGAGGATAAAATAAAACCAGCAGTCCTTAGTCAAATTTGGGTTGGAGACTTTAGGTCTTAAACAATCCTGTATTTCTCAGTTGGCTTAAGTACTGACAGTATAGGAGTATTGCAGGGGGGCTGACGAGGCTTTAGTAGCCCAAATTTTAAAAGTTGTTTTACAGTGGGATTAAGTCCCTTTTTATTTAACTTTATTTATTTATTTTAATTTGACCAGAGGAAGACAGAGTGTGTGTCTTTGTGTGTGTGTGTGTGTGTGTGTGTGTGTGTGTGTGTGTGTATGTGAGAGAGAGAGAGAGAGGAAAGAGAGAAAGAGGAGAGAAAAAGTGAGGAATCAAGCCACTGGGTTCAGGACTAGAACCACAGTCAGCCAAGTGAGAGTCCAGCGCCCTTAAACATCACCACTTGCAGACACCAAGTGTTTAAGTCCTTTTTAATTACAGGTCTTACTGGGTGTTGTTTATAATGGAATAATTTGTAAAGGTCCTGAAGTTGTATTTTTATTAGGTATGCTATTTTAGCCCTTTCTGGTTGTCCAGAGCACCAGACATTGGGGTCAATTTCATCATTTATGTGGTTTGGTACCCCTTAGAATCTTGAATGATCATAATCCTTGGAGTTTAAAACTTAAAGTATGGAAGATTCACAGCTTAGCCAGTATATATTTTTCCATGTGGGGCTGGTCAGCTGGTAGCTATTAGAAATTTTTGTGAGAATACTTGGTTTTTGAATTGGCATACCCAGGGAGGGGTGAAATAACTTACAATATTCCTTTCCTCCATTCTCATAACTGTTGAGCTTCATGAGGAAGACCTTCCTGAGAAAAAAGAACAGAGTAAGTAGTCCTTGTATTTAAAAGAAATAAAATTGGCTTACCCATGAAGTGCAGAGTTACCTGGGGTTTGTCGATGGTTATGATGACTTCTCCAGACAGGGGCAATGGAGGATTTTCCTGGACTTCTTCAGTCATTGATTTCTTTCCCTTGGCTCATGAGGGCCTTGTCTGGCCATTCTCCCCTTTAGGAAAGCTAACAGTCAACCCTCCAATGCCAGGGATCATTTCTCATATCACAACATTGACAATAGGAAGTGGTCGGGTACAGACCAGTGTCATCTTTTGCACTTGAAGTAGGAGTCTGCAGGCTTTTCTCTCTGGTTTGAGTAAACTATTGGGCAGTCTATGGGTATCAAGGGCTTTTCCAATTGGTACAATCATAAGCATGGCTTGTCATTTTTCTTTCTTCTGTTCTTTTTTCCCCTCCTCAAGATCCCAATTATTAAATGCCAAGAAGGCAGTGTCAAATAGAGACTGATTAATTTGGGGTACCATTTGTAACTTTTGGAGTTTTTGCTTGATATCAGAGGCAGATTGGCCAATGAAGTATTTATTATTCCAAAAGAGATCTTCCCTCTAGGGAAGTAGAATCCAAATTAGTATGTTTTTAAAAGACTTTTTCTAACATGTAATATACAGTGGTTGGGCTTTCTTTTTCTTTTCTTATTTTTGTACAATTGTTTCTAGTTCATTATAATTTATAGGCTTTTGTGGAGAACAGCCAATCTAAGCAAACATGGTGACCTTTAGACATATGCAGAAATGTGTTTCTGTGAGCTTCACTTGCACAGTTATGAAAGCATTTGCATATGAAAATGCTATCTGCCTGTTTTTGTTGATACTCAATACCAATACTTTGGGCAGTATCAGGCTAAAGGAAACCACATGTGTTTATCAGATTTTGCCCCAAAAAGATCAGAGAAATTACATGGCGCCATCATTTTCACGTCTTCAGATGATTTACATCCAAGAGCAACTGGCTCTGCATTCCATTCCCTCTTACCCCATTTTCTGCCCTTTAAAAGAATAAACCTGAGGCTGGTTCCTGGTTACAGCTTTCTCCTACAGAGAACTCAGGCCCACCTGATCCTCACTTTTCTATAATTATGTGTCTTTGTGTGTTTGTTGTTAAGTTTATTTCTAATCCACAGCCTCCCCACTCAGAAAAATGTATTCAGCCCAGCAAGTCCTAACAAGTGGTGCTGGAACATTCGACCTGAATATGGGGAAAGAGGCAGGCAAGTGGACACTCCTTGAAGCCAGCTGGAGATTATTGAGTAAAGTGAGGAACCCATAGAGTAAACAAAAAGAATATAGAGAAGACAGAGGTACCAGAATAGAAGAGAGATACCAGAGTAGAAGAAAGAAATACCAGAGTAGAAGATCCTAGAGTAGAAGAAAGAAATAGAGTAAAATGAGATAATAGAGCAAGAGAAGGAGTGGATTTGATTGCTGTTGGGTGTAAAACATGAGGACATAATTGTCTAAATGTTGTCTTATATGTTGAAAGCTAGGGTTAAAGTTAGTATCAAGTAGTTATATCAGTTCCTGAATTTTGTGCAGGGAACATGCCCTTGGTTCCCAGAGCAAGGCACAGTTTATAAGGAGACCTGGGACAAGGTGGGAGAACAGACCAGGGAATGTTATACAACAGGAGGTCCTAGCAGGATTCCCACTTTTGCTTTCTCCCTGTGAAATTTTATTAAGGAGATTTTAATTAGGGGTTTTTAAAAAAAAAAAAAAAAAAAAAAAACAGAGCTAGCTTAGTAACTCCACTGACAAACACTCCAGAAGGGCTACACCACTTCCCTCCTACCTAAGAAATCAGTCTGTTACTAAAGACAAGGATAGAGAGGTAATATCTGGTAAAGAAAATGACTGTCTTTTGAAGTTTAGACATATTTAAGATTGCAGAATCTGAAGCAATTATAGGGCAGGAGAACTGAGCTGCTGCTCTTTGCCTTAGTGCTTCCCTGCTGAGCCCTGCTGTTTCCCAATCAAAACCTAGTAGCATATCAAATGGTGCTATGACTGAAAGAACAGCTCCCATTTTAACCCCTTTTCAGAGAGCTTTGCATTGCATGGCAGATAGAAGAGAGGACACTTTGGAATTTTAATTACACTTGTATGCAATATGGTCCCATGGCACCATATACAATTGTGGTATTCAGTATGGCTACTCAATCTGTGTTTACCCCTGATTAGCAGGTGGTAGGCAAGGCCTGCTTGTCTGGAGGAGATTATCTTTTGTGGAAATCAGACTGGTATGAGGAAGCCCAGGAGCAGGCAAATAGGAATCAACAACACGGAATACATATCACATTCAAAATGTTGACTGGAACAAGAGAGCAGGCCAATACTGGTGCACAAATTGAATTACACTACAGGCATATCAGCAGATTAGCACCATATGCTTGAAATGCTTTATAAGGCTTCCTGGTCAGGATTGAGGGACAGGTAGTTTGATCAGTGTACAACAGGGACCTAGCGAGTTATATTAAAATTTTATTTCCCCAGGTGACAGAAGCCATATTGTGACTGGTTTCTGATCAAGAGGCAGGACAAATTTTATTGAAGCAATTGATCTTTGAAAATGGTAATTCCTCTTGCAGAGCAGCTTTTACCACTTTTTAAAAAAGTGAGGGGTGGGGACAATGGCTGATTATATTAGACTTTGTCAGGACATTGTGATATGGAGATACTCTGAATTCATGAATAACTCAGGACTGATAGCTGCCTGAGGTTTCTGACCTCCTGCAATGACCTCTGGCAAACTTACTGCCCCTCCCAAGAGGAGCTACGGGGTAACCTAAACCCTTGAATAGGTTAGACTTCTTGCTGTTCTACCACTTTCTGAGCCCTTTCCCTATTCCTAACATCCTGAGACATCCTCTTCCCAATTTCCCTGCAAAAGACCTTGTCCAACTCGTCAGGCCCAGAGATTCAGAGTGTTAATTCCTCCGTGCCCTCTGGCATAATAGAGTCCTCTTTTCTCTCCTGAATGCTATTTCTGCTCCTAGGTGTCTGTTTTTCTGCAACAATTGAAAAAAAATTTTATTAAACAATATTTACTTGTCTATTAACCACATATTCATAAGCTGCTGATATGTACTAAAAGCTAAATTGCTAAGAATTTAAATATTCTGGTAAATGTGTAAAGTCCTACACACAAAGTTACAACCTTAATGGCCTTTCCTGAGGTGTATAATCCCCCAGTCTATTAAAATAATAATAATAAAATAACAAATAATAAATAGTAGTAGTAATAATAAAAACTAATTGTAACAATGTAATGCTATTAGTCACAAATTAGATAATTATCTTTAAATACTATATACAATAAAAACAACAAATTGTTTCTCTGTATACTTTGTTCTCATTATTTTCAGTTTTGTCATTCACAGTTTCAAGATTTCTTCCCATTGGACAGACTCTAACAAGTACCTAGCCTGTTAGAGCCCCCAAAGAACAATGTAAAGAAGCTAATCGTTTCTTTTCAAGAAACTTCTTAAATTCTACCTATCTGCTTTACATTAAATAATTATGCCTCTAATTGTTTGGCTCTCTTTACACAGGTATGGATAACATTCGCACTCGAACTCCTTCCAGAACATGTTAATATTATTCTTAAATTTACTAAATTAGGAAGTTTTCAAAATAGTAATCTTACCAAAAGTTCCTTTTTGCCTTCCACAATTACCACCTGTAGCTTCCCTATGAAATAATATGAGTCTTCAGAGCTTCCACTAGACACGATTTATTCCTAACATTTCATTATATAAAATTGCCCAACCTCTATTCAAAAAAATGTTTTAAAAAAAGAGGAGAATAATTGATAAATTAACAAAAGTCTATTACTTATATAACTATGTGGATAAATAATTTCTGATATATCACTTTTATAACTGTTTTAATGAGAAAAAAAATGTCCAGGATTAGTGTTCTGTAAAAATCAGGCATAAATGATAATGGGGAAATGTTACTTTTGTTTACTACTTACAAACAACAGCAGACCTCTTAAGTAAATGTAATCTCTTGCCTTGGACTCACAAATGACCAAGGACAATATAAATGCTGCTATTTTCTTATTCCCCTAATAGATTGATACTCACTACCCTTCTGATCCTATTATACAATTTGCCTGTGCTACTGCATTTGTTTTTCCCAAAGTAGTTTCACCTAAGCCCATTCCAAGTGCTCTAGTGGTATACACTGTTTAATCAAGCATTGGACACCCAATTAAATATTAACAAATACCTCATTGTCCATTTGCAATATCTGGAAATTACTGTAGACAGTTTAAGAAAACAGATGTTTAAAAAGGAGCTGTAAAGTCATTTGAAATGTCATGCATCATTTCATCATATCTGTGTAATTCCTTTACCTTATAATGACACACATCGGATCTGGATTTCTATACAAAACCATCTCCATATGATATGGTCTTCTAACAATATTTCTATAGATATGAAAGATCTTCATAAACAGATCATAGATTTGTAAAGTAGTTTTTTGCCTTCATTTGATCTTTCTGATTTAGCATTTTAAATCAACTCAAAGACACTTCCATTGGGAAACCAGCAGTTAGTGTAATGGCTATGTCGCTGGACTCCCACGTAGTCGACCGCAGTTCGCGTCCCGGACTCGGTGGCTTAAAACTCACGCCGGGCACGTGTGCGTGCGTGCCCAAGATCCCGAGAGGAGAATGGAGGAGAAGGGATTGCGGCGTGACCATCCCTCCTGGGGGGTGATTTCTCGCTTTCTGTCTCTATGTCTCTCTCTGTCTGTCTGGCGAGCGCACACGACCTATAATGATAAAACCTTTCAAAAAAAAAAAAAAGACACTTCCATTGAAAAATCTCTTTAAAAATCTGTTTTATCACAAACATTTTCTCATAAAATTGACTTAGGAAATGTTTTAAAATCTTTTTTTTCAGGTGTACATGTATGTGCACATACATGTGATATGTCATAGTACATAATCTATGTTGTATGTCTATGTGATAAAAGGCCTTAAGGAATTCCATTCAATTTTGTTCATAAAAAAGAGCTCTCATACAAATAAATTAAAATACTCCTAGTTCATGTGACTTAAAATCATTGACAAATAAGCTAGCTTCAATAATGAGTGAAGATTGTCAAGATTTACAACATATACTTTATCCAAAGTTTTATTGATCAGGCAACATCATGTTTAATTTATTATAATTGGTTCAATAAAACAGCAAATATGTATATGTTGCATGTTACATGGTATTATCTAACAGGATAAATGGATTAATAACCAGCCTTCTTTAATATTTTGTTCTTTACAGGTAATCAAAACATAATAGCTAAAGAAAAGTTTTAAGTGCCGTTTAATAGGACTGATTTTCCTAAAGTTTAATTTTTAATTCTCCTGTCATTCAGTTACGGGACTACTGGCTAAAAGCAGTAAAAAGCACATCTCTAATACTAATAATTATTATATGTAATCCATATATTGGTCTTTGCATTGTTTTGTTTATCTTTGAAAGTCATATCTGAACACGGTAGTCTACCTTGTATTCTGTTTTAATGCCAACAAACACCTTTCCTAAAGTTTAATTTTTAATTCTCCTGTCATTCAGTTACGGGACTACTGGCTAAAAGCAGTAAAAAGCACATCTCTAATACTAATAATTATTATATGTAATCCATATATTGGTCTTTGCATTGTTTTGTTTATCTTTGAAAGTCATATCTGAACACGGTAGTCTACCTTGTATTCTGTTTTAATGCCAACAAACACCTTTAACCCTCTTTCATCCCTAAGGTGCTTGAAACATATTGCTTTCATTTTCTACACACAGTTAAGTCAAATATTTAAGCTTTTGCTATCTTTGGCAAGATTTCTCCAAAATTTTGACAAGATTTCTCCAAAATCAAATTCTAAATTAAGTTCTTTTGACCTCAAAATAACTTTTGGATGTTTACAGAGGGCCCATAAAACATCCAAAAGAAAGACAAAGATTAAAAAAATCAGGTTTCTTTTCTTTCTTTTTCTTACTCTCCTCTTGGGATCTTGGGCACGCACACACACACACCAGGCATGAGTTTAAGCCACTGTGTCAGGGACTTGAACCGTGGTTTACTACATGGGAGTCCAGCAACATAGCTATTATGCCAACTGCTGGTCCCCCAATCAGATATATTTTAATGTATTAAATGATATGGGAAACACTGTCAAGTTGAGTTATTTTAATTTTCTTTACATTATATTTGTTATTATGTATAAATAAATTATACATATATTTGTGAATATATAAATATATTTATATTCTGTATTTATATATGTATTTGTATTCCAAAATAATTTGAAATTCCTAGAAATCTATGAAATGGTATTCATCAGGCTGCTACAGGAGATATTAAGCTGGTGAATGCCATAAATACTGCCAAATTTTTTTTATCAGTTGTAAATTATTGTCAGATCGTTAACTAGGATTAGTTCCCTTTGAGAAGAACTAAATTGCTCACCCATCTCTCCTTCACATGGTTGCTCCCCCCATGGAGTAGTGGGTTCTCTACACTTTTCTAAGCAAACAATACTTTACTCTCAATGTTCTTGGAATTTTTCCTATGAAAAGTCAAGGACCTTCACATCCCCACCTGTTTGAGTCTCTCTGGTAACAACAGTGCTTCTAATATAAAAAAAAAAATTTTAAATAAAAAAAAGAAGAGGTTAACACCCAACTTACAGTTTCTTCAAATTTTCAAACATGGGCAGATAAGTCTTCCTTATGAAAATAGAGTAATCTAAAGAAGTAGACTGAAAGCAGAAGGGCTTGTTTTATGGCCGGAAGGCTGTGCTGCACAGACCAATAGTTCAACCCCTCTACCCATTCACCTTGGAACTCTCAGGTGTGTTCATTAGGACTTTGAAAAGATCTTGTGTACCCTCACAACCCAATCTGGACACCCCTTCCAGTGAGAGGCCTGGATGCACTGAGCAGCAGGGAGACTGAACTACAAGAGACTGTAGCTTATCCTCTGACACACATCTCTGAATTATAAGACCTCAGCATTTCCTAAACCAGGACAGATCTCTTCTTTTTTCCTTAATTAAAGTTCAGCACTCAGTTCAAGTCCAACCTGTTCTCTACAAATTGGGAAGACTTTGAATCATCCAAGAACTGTGAAGACCTTGAATCATTCAAGATCAGTGACAACAGTGCAGGTTGCTGGTGAGCTTCAAGGAGGTAGAGCAGCAGAGAAATCGCCAGTCATCTCCTCCTGCACGATGAATGCGTAGAATTAACTCAAGAAATTTAAGAATAAACTTATAAATCACCAGATGACTAAAAATTATTGCAAAGTCACAAGAAATAGAGGCAACAAAGGATATCTCTCTCCTTCAAGGGAAAACATCAATTCCTCATCATCCACAGACAACATAAACTTAAGAAAATACCGTATAAACAATTTGGAATATTTATAGTGACAAGACTAAATGAGATGTAAGAGAAAAGAGACAATGAACTCCAGGAGATGAGGAAGAACTTTCATGATTTGAAAGAAAAAATAGACACCATAAAAAAGAATCAAACATGGGGCTGACAAATGGCATGGTGATTAAGGGTGCTGGACCCCCAAATGGCCAACCTCCATTTGAGTCATAGAACTTGCAGCTTTCTCTCTCTCTCTCTCTCTCTCTCTATCTCTCTCTTTCTCCTCTCTCTCTCTCTCTTCCTCTATGGTCAAATTGAACTAAAAAATAAAGTCAAATAAAATAATGCTTTTTTTAGGAAAGAAAAAAGATGTAATGGTTTTTGTTTTAGATAATAAATACTAAGACAGTCAAAACACATTGACTAGGTTTTTCTATACATTATATTTATACAACGATTGATTTTATCTTTCCAAGAACAGTTGCCCAGGAGGAAGAAAAAGCAACTTGCAGTAGTTTCTGGAGCCCATATTGCCTCCTCAGGTCAGCTGTCCCCTAACAGAGCAATGAACTAAAAAGTAGGTGTCTTCTTCCCATTCCCACTTCTTATGTTTTAACTTGAAATGTTTCTGAATAGGAAGTATGTTTATTTGGATATAAAAAGCTATATGGCCACCCTAATTCAGGATTGTGTTTCATCACAGGAGACCTGGCAACAGATTGCATTAAGAATTACCCCTTATCTACAGGAATGTTGTGATGAAGTCAAAGATCCATGTAACTAGTGTAAACTCCTCTGTACAATGAGGGGACTTCTTCAGGCCATCTGTTTTGTCCCATCCAGTCTGGCAAACTGGTATCAAAGCTCAGATCTTCCACAGCATGAAGACTTGTCCTCTCTGCAATGGTGGATGAAGAAAGGAAGGTACATCTTATTGTGGGACCAGCTTTCAGATGAAAAAAAAAAAAAGACTATGCTGGAATTAAAACAGATTAATAAACTATAATTTTTTAACCATACTTATTGGATATATATTGAATAGTTTGAAATTTATATGCTGTAAAACCATGGCTATCTATAGTCTTAAATACACAAACTGAAGACTTTGCAGGAGGATATAAAATTTGAGAATAAGTTCAGAGAATTATTTCCTAGGCTCATAGACCATAATCTACATCCATGATACCTCAACATGATACATATTTTTTGAAGTTATCTGCACAAGGGCATTTCTTGTCTCACAGAGGCTCAGAAACATTTTTATTGTATTTTTTAAAGAAGCATCAAAAATTATGATTCAAGAATTTGAAACCCTATTGTTATAGGCAAAGCCTCATTTTTACAATATATGAAACACTTTGCTTCTTCTACTTCTAATAGCTCTTCAAGAGATGTCACCACTAAATCATGTTCCTGCAGAATTTCTGAGTAGTAGGACACTGCCCGCTCAATCCTTGCTGAACGCTGCACAGGAGTGATGAGCTTCATGTCTTGTACTTCTGGCATTCCTCTTAAGTTTGGGATTGAGGCAATCTGTAATTTGATACCAGGATGATTCTGCAGTTCTGCCCTTGTTATTTGGGGTACTGCTCCAACCTGTTCCCTCCCTTTTGGAGAAAGACAAGGCTTTTCAGATTCCATATTCATAACCAGCTCTTCTACTGATATTTTATTAGTTTCAGCAACTAAACAGTCAGAGGTAATTTCTTCCTCTTTTCTGTTTAAGTCTTGCAAAATGTTAAGAAAAACTTCTCACAACTCTTGTATTGGTGCCACTCCATTTTTAATGGCTTTTTCATATAATCTAATAACATCAAAGCTGCCTTTATGTGCCAACAACTTGGCCTTGCAGATCCAGAATTTAGCAAATTTTTCAGCCTCAGGAATGCTGGACAATATGGTAAATATTTCATTAGAAGATACACCCCCTTCAATGAGCTGTAGACATTCACTCAGAGTGTTGTTAATATTGTTGGACAGTTCAAGTTGGGCTTTCTTTTCCTCTTCTTTTATAATGCTCTTTAAGAATGAAATACTCATTTCCTCTATTATTTTTACTTTTAAGTTCCATAAGAGGCCGTTTATAGATTTTCCCCTTAGATTTCTGCCATTCTTCTAGTTGTTTCCTTCGATCTTCTGCTGTTGGCTTCTTTTTCGTATCTGGATTTGTTTGGACCTCATTTAGGACTCCTTTCCTATTTATGGTTGTGCCACCAGCTTGTGTTTTGGGAGCTGTCTTATTCAGAAAATGATTGAGGAACAGTCTTTTTCAGCTTGGAGTTCAAAATCCGGACTTTTTGTTGAAAGTTGTTGTATTTATTACCATTGGTTCCATATGCTCCAATGCTTGGGGTATTTGTAATAACTGAATTAAAGTTGGCAGTTGTCAGATGAGACCTCTGGCTTACGGTATTTGATCTCTGAAGTACACATGATGTTGGAGGTCTAAAACAAGGTTGAGTAGACTTCTGATTTTCCTTCACATTTGGATGTTCATTATCATATCCACTCTGAAGCAAATTGGGGTATATCCTGGGTTTAGGAAGTTTCACTTTCTGTTCGTTAGCAAGGTATGACTGTAACTTAGTTTCTTATTTACTCCTACTAACCTTTATGTCTTTGACCACTGGTTTCTTTTATATTTGACTCCTATTAAAGGTCTGAATAAGGTGAGAGGGAACTGTCCTTGAGTGTTTTTCCCCTGGTCTTATAAGACCTGCTCCTTTAGACAATTGCTGTGACTTTACTGCTAAAGTCCTGATTTGTGTTTCTCCAATAAGTTGCTTATTAACTGTGTCTTTAAAAATAGTACTATTCACTGAACTTTGGCCCATGGCTTGTTCAGGAGCCAAACTTCCCTTGATTGAATTATGAAAGCTACTCTTATCTTAGTTATAACACATGATTCAGGATCTGGCTTCCTCTCAGGTTCTGATAAGTTTGGGGCAAGTTCTCTTTGTTCATCTCTTTCAAAAAGATATCCGAAGATTGGTTTTCAACACGGGTACTGTCCGCTGAGTCTATACATTTAGCATTTCCTTGATCTGTTACTTGCTGCTTTATAGGTTTCAGTTTCTGCATATTGAGTGACCACACAAGTTTTCTTGACAGTTATCCTGCAGTGGATGATCCACTTTCATGCAGCTGATGAGTCCTTGTGGAACACTTACTGTTTGGAATTGGAGAAACACATTCTGAAGTCAGCCCTTTGCCCACAAGATTTGGTGACTCCAACTTTGGCTTCTGTGACCCTGTGATATTGGCTGGTCTTGGCTGGAGGGTAATGCTAACAGGCTGTGTGGTTTTCACAGGCAAGACAACATGGTGGGTAACATCTTTTTTGGGTTTAATAGTAGATTTAGGAGAAAGTGGATGCAAGCAGTTATTCTTGGCTTTTAGATAAGGCTTGGTGTTTTGGTTCTTTAGTTTTCCCTTGGCTGAAAGGTATTCCTGGAGTTTTCTCTGCTGATCCTCCATGGCAGCAGTGGTGGCAGCAGACTCAAGCACACCATGCTCCTCAATGACAGTTTTTCTTCCAAATAAAATAATTATTTTTTTATAAAAAAGGATCAGACAGAATTGTTAGAGAAGACTATGATATAGGAAATTAAAATCTTCCTCAGAAATATTCAAAGATGATTCAATCACACAGAAGATTGAATCACAAATGGAAAGGACAAAAATCTCTGACCTAGAAAAAATGATCAGATAGACTAAAAAATAACCAAGAAAAATGAGTACAATATACAAGAAATACTAGATACCACTAAGCACTCAAACGCCTGGCAGAAGGTGAAAAAATAATGACCCTGGTAACCTATACCATGAAATCCTGGAAGAAAACTTTCCAAACATAGAGGGGCATTCAAATATCCAGATCTAAGTAATACAAAGGATCCCAAATAGAATCAACTCAAGGGAATCTTCTCCAAGTCACATCATAGCCAGATTGGACAAAAGCACAGAAAAAGACAAGTTACTAACATTGGCAAGAAAGAAACACATCAAGTTACTTACAAAGGTTATCCCATCAGGTTACCATCAAACCTCTCATTAGAAACAAGGTAGGCAAGGAAAGAATGGGAAAACAGATTCAAAGTATTCAATGAAAAACAATTTCAACCAAGGTTACTATACGAGCAGGATTATATTTGATATGAAAAGAAAAGATAAAAACATTCTCAGATAAACAAAACCTAAAACAACTTACCAACTCCAGACCAGCTCTTCAAGAAGTTTTGAAGTAAGTGCTATACCATGAAAACTAAAATCAGACAGAAAGATATAAGGGAATGAAAAATAACCAAGAAAATTGTTCACTTAAAGATAAGAACCTGTCCAGAAATAATGATAATAAAGTTGAACGTTAATAGATTAAATTATCCAATCAGGAGACAAAGACTGGCTGAATGAATAAAAAACAGAAACCATTGGGACCAGCAGTTGATGTAATGGCTATGTCGCTGGACTCCCAGGTAGTTGACCACAGTTTGAGTCCCGGACCCGGTGACTTAAACTCATACCTTGCGCATGTGCCTGCATGCCCAAGACCCCAAGAGGAGAGTGGAGGAGAAAGGATTGCAGCATGGCCATCCCCCTTGAGGGGGTGATTTCTCGTTTTCTGTCTCTATGTCCCTCTGTGTCCTTCTGGTGAGCACATGCACCCTATAGCAAAAAACTCTCAAAAACAAAACAAAACAAAACAGAAACCCTCTATCTATTGCCTACAAGAAACACATCTTATGGATAAAGATACACTTAGACTAAAAGTAAAGGGCTGGAAAAAGGTATTACATGCAAGTGGAAATCAGAAAAGACCTAGAGTTGTGATACTGATTTCAGACAAAATACTCTTTAAGACAAAAACTCTAAGAAGAGACATAAAAAGGCATTATATAGTAGTAAAAGGGCTAATTCATCAAGAAGACATAATGCTTATAAATATCTATGCACCCCACTCAGGAGCACCTAAATACATGAAAGAAATACTGCTAGACCTAAAAGGATGCAAGACTACAGTTGTTGGGGATGTCAACACCCCTTAATCTTCTTTAGACAGATCTTCTACACACACACACAAAGGCAGAAATATATAGGACTGAAATGATACGATAAATCAAATGGAGTTGAGAGACATCTATAGACCTTTTCACCCTAAGCTCACAAAACTTATCTTTCTCACTCCTACATGGAACCTTTTCAAAGACTGACCATATGATAGGGCACAAATCAAGCCTTTACAGATTCAAAAACATAAAAACTATATCCAGCATCCTCTCTGACCATGATGGAGTTAAACTTGATGTTAATTTCAGGAAAAAATCCTCAAAAATACACAAACATAAGGAAACTAAACAATATAATCCTGAATGACTTCTCAACTACTGAAGAAATTAAGTCTAAAGTCAAAATATTTATGGGAGACCAGCAGTTGGCGTAATGGCTATGTTGCTCCCATCCAGTTGACTGCAATTCGAGTCATGGGCCTGGTGGCTTAAACTCATGCTGCGTGTGTGTGCGTGCGTGTCCAGGATCCTGAGAGGAGAATGGAGGAGAAGGGATTGTGCTGTGGCCGTTTCCACTGAGGGATGATTTCTCGTTGTCTGTCTCTCTGTGTCTTTCTGGTGAGCGCACATACCCTATAGCAAAAGCTCTCAAAAAATTAAAAAGATTTATGGAAACAAATGACAATTAGTACATAAATTTTCATAATCTATGGAACACCACAAAAGCAATCATAAGAAGGAAATTCATAGGAATTAGTAGACATAAAAAGTTGGAAAGCTAGTAAATAGACAACCTAAGTTCATGCTTCAGGGAATAGAAAAAAATTTCAGGAGAAAAGAAATAATAAAGATCTGAGCAAAAATAAATGAAATAGAAAATAAAAGAACTATACAGAAAATAAATGAAAGCAAAAGCTGGTTCTTTGAAAAGATTAACAAGATCAACACACCATTAGATAGATTGATAAAGAAGAAGGAGGAAAGAAACCAGATAAATCAAATATGTAATGAAACACACAATATTACAACAGGCACAATAGAAATAAAAAACATCATTAGAGGATAGTATGAGTGACAATATGCCAACAAACAAGAGAACATGGAGGACAAGGACAAATTACTGGGTGCATATAATCTACCAAGATTGAATCAGGAGGACATAGAAAGACTGCATAGACCCATAGCAAGCCATGAGATTGAATCAGTAATAAATAACCTCCCGACAAAAGTCTAGGTCCTGATGGCTTCATTTCTAAATTCTACAAAACTTTTAAAGAGTTAATCCCCATTCTACTCAAATTATTTCAAAAGATCCAAAAAGAAGGAAATCTCCCAAATTTATTTCATGAAGTCTCCATCATTCTCGTTCCCAAAACAGATAAAGACATGACAAAAAAAGAAAACTACAGACTAATATCGCTGATGAATATAGATGTAAAAATTCTCAACAAAATACTTGCAAATCATATCCAACAACATATAACAAAGATTATTCATCACAACTAGGCAAGCTTTATTCCAGGGATACAAGCGTGGTTCAACATATGCAAGACCATACACATAATATACTATATTAACAGAAAGAAAAATAAAAACCATATGATCACTTCAATTGATGCAGACAACCATTAGAGAAAATACTACATCCTTTCATGATTAAGAATCTTAGCAAGATTGGCATAGAAGGGTCATTTCTCAACACAATAACATCCATGTATGAAAAACCTATAAGAAACATTACACTGAATGGAGAAAAACTGAAAGCTTTTCCACTGAAAACTGGTACAAGACAAAGCTGTCTACTTTCTCCACTTCTTTTCAATAAGGTACTGGAAGTCCTAGCCAATGGCAATCAGAATAAAGAATAAGATAATAGGCATGCAAAGATGGGAAGAAGAATTGAAAATATCTTTATTTGCAGATGACATGATGGTATACATAGAAGACCCAAGTGTATCCATGGAAAAACTTGTCAAAGTAATAAATAAAGTGGCAGAATACAAAAGAAATATCCAAAAATCTATAGCATTTCTACTTAAGAACAATAAGCTGACCAAGGTAAAACTAAAGAAAGAATCTCTTTTACCATAGCCACAAAATGTATAAGATACCTAGGGATAAACCTAACCAAGGAAGTCAACGTACTTTACAAGGAAAACTATGAAAATCTTTAAAAAGATACTGAAAAAAAGGGACCACCAGTTAGCATAATGGCTATGTCACTGGACTCCCATATGTTCGACTGTCATTTGAGTCCCGGACCTGATGTCTTAAACTCACGCCAGGTGCGTGTGTGTGTGTGCCCAAGATCCTGAGATGAGAATGGAGGAGAAGGGATTGCGGCATGGCCATTCCCCCCTGGGGGATGACTTCTCACTTTCTGTCTCTCTGTC
>NW_006204402.1:10859-13955 GCF_000334495.1 Tupaia belangeri chinensis | reverse complement strand
ACATACAGAAAACAAGAAATGGAAGATCATTTGCTGACAATAACATGTTTGTTGATGTGCTTGATTGAGACAATATACAGTGTACTCTGGATGGAAAATCTCATTTTGTATGCTATAATGATGTACAGTGAATGAATGCAAATAAATAAATTGATAAAAGGGCTAAATAAATATATATATAAAAGAAATGAGAAATGGAAAATTATTTGTTAATGACAACATGTATAGTTAAGCCACTATACAGTGTATTCTGGATGGGGAAATCACATTTTGTATGCTGAAATGATGTTCAGTAAATGAATGTAAAATAAATAAATACATTTAAAAAAAAGAAAAAAAAATGAAACTGAATCCCCATCTTTCACCATAAACAGAAATCAATTCAAAATGGATCAAAGATCTGAACCTAAGACCTCAAACTATAAAACTACTGGTGAAAATCACTGGGAAAACCTGGGAGACATCAAGGAAATTAATAAATAACACCCCCAAAGCACAGGCAATAATCTCCAAAATATACAATGAGATTACATCAGATTAAGAAATTTCTCCACAGCAAATGACATAGTAATTTGTGCGAATTAAGAACCAACGGAAGGGGAGAATATTTTTGTAAACTACGCCTCAGATAAGGAACTGATAATCAGAATACACAGGGAACTCAAGTGACCTAGGTATCTACCCAAAGGACAGAAGAATTCTTCATTGGAAAAGTGCTTGCACATCGATGTTTTTTGCTGCACTTTTCACGATTGCTAAGACATGGAACCAACCCAAACGTCCCCGTACAGATGAATGGGTTGAAAAAGTGTGTCACATATACTCTATGGAATACTATTCAACCATAAAAACATAAGACCTTGGCGTTTGACAGAAAGTGGTCGAATATGGAAGCTTTATTGCTGAGTGAAGCAAGACAGGATATAAAAGTGAGACATTGTATGTCTCCAGCTAATATATACCTATTGTCTGCACTATATGGTAGAGACTGAAAGATTGGAGGACATAAAAGCAGTGAAAATAGTTATGGACATTCGATACAGTGTGGACAGAGTGTGGGAGAGCAGAAGAGGATTGGGAACGAAATCATGGAGAATAAATAGACATTTGTGGGAAACAAAAATGGTATATTACCTGTTGTTGATAACAAGTATAGTAATCTCAACTGGACTGATCTGTGGTGCATTTCATGCTGTGTAAATTGTCTTTCTAAGCCAAATGTTATATGGTAATCCAATCTGTAACAAAATTAATTCTAAAATTAAATTAAAAATAAATAAAGGAAAAAAGAAATAGACTCCAAGCACCATGATCAAGAGAGAGGAAAGCTACCACCACTTGCAGTTTAGAAAGGTATAAGTGTTTTATAGAGAAGAAGAAGAAGAAAGAAGAAGGAGAAGAAGGAGAAGAAGGAGAAGGAAAGAAGAAGATCTCTGCCACCCCTAAGGGTTTAAGGCTTCATTGAGTTGGGCCAGAGAGGCGTTCAGGCATGGATGGGGGTTGCCCTTACCAAAAACTGTCAATTGCACTCTGGCTGACTCACTTTGGCCAGGAGACCTAGTGGAAATAAGGGTGTAAGAAGGAGAAAATGGAGTTTCCAATCCTAGGGACTTAAGGCCTTAACAGGTTGGTCCAGAGGTGGTTTCTAGCCCTATATGATTGTTGCCCACACCAAAAACTATTAATTCCATTTCAGCTGGCTTGCTTTGGCTGAGAAACTCAACAGAAATGAATATGAAAATGACAAAGAGGTTAAGAAACATAGTGGGTACAATTAGGGGCTTACCTCCTGACTGGCTTGCCACAATACATGTTGCGGGATGGCTTCTCTTTCCAGCCTCTTGGTGTTTCATATAAATAATTGAATGTAACATGCAAATAGCATAAGGAAAAGTTGTTTATTAAGTAAGAGCAAAAGTACTTCTGAGAGGTAGAAGCAGGTCTGAGTGGACAGAAAAAGAGAGGCTCAAAAGGTCAATTTCTATTGTACTCTGGTAGCCCTAACCCTGGAAATATTTTATCTCTGGGCAACTGTTTGAACTGAGGAAATTTATTTGTCTTCCTCAGAGTTAGTAGAATCAGATTCCAAACACCCTAGCAGTCCCTATACTAGAGGAAGAGAAAAATTTCATGCAACACGTCCACAGTTCTAGTAGAAATTGAGCCTTTTTAAACCAATCTTTTCTTGCTGGGTTTAGATTTCCACAAGGACATGATGATGTTTTAGCTTCAGCACATCACTGCATGCTTACAAAAATCAATTAATCAAAGTGGACATAATGTAGAAGGCATTTTGGCCTGAAGTAAGGTCCTAATCCTATCTCTACTCCTTAAATGCTCACTTTGCAAAAATGAAAATCCACTGTGGGCCTCTTTTTCTGTAACTATAAATCTAAAAATCAAATATTTCAGTTTCTGTAGTTTGGGTGGCTTGGTGACTCTTCCCACCTCTCACTCTGTGTGTCTTCTCCTGAAATTATATACTTAGCAAAGTTCAGTCTCTCCCTGAAAAATAATTGTATTTCATAAATATGTAAGGAGGGACCAGCAGTTAGCGTAATGGCTGTCACTGGACTCCTACGTAGTCCACCGCGGTTCAAGTCCCAGACCCGGTGGCTTAAACTCACGCCGGGCGCGTGTGCATGCGTGCCCAAGATCCTGAGAGGAGAATGGAGGAGAAGGGATTGCAGCGTGACCATCCCCGCTGGGGTGGCGATTTCTCGCTTTCTGTCTCTCTGTCTCTCTCTGTCTTTCTGGCGAGCGAACGCGCCCTATAGCAAAAACCTCTCCAAAAAAGAAAAAAATGTAAGGAGACTTCAAAAAGCTCGTGGAAAGTGGAAGTAAAGTAAGAATTTATTTTGGTGCCAAAATTTTGAAATCCATGCACAGGTCATTAACAATACATAATTTTCACAAAATTTCTGAAGACTCCTCATATAATTCCCAAGATTAAGAGGACAAGCTATGCAGCTCCTAGATGAAAAACACTTTAACTTGGGGCCAGCAGGTGCCATGGTGGTCAAAGCGCTGAACTCCCACATTACTGACCATGGTTCAAGTCCCAGACCTGGCAACTTGCTCTCTCACCTTTACTTT
>NW_006204402.1:1838-10849 GCF_000334495.1 Tupaia belangeri chinensis | reverse complement strand
TTTCCCTGTCTCTCTCTTCCCCCCCATCTCTCTCTCTCTCTCACTCCCTCTCTCTGACACATACCCTATAGCAAATTTTTAAAATTTTAAATAACAATAAATAAAATTAAATAATTATTTTTTAAAAAAGAAAAATACTTTAACTTTTAAAAGAATATTAGATACTAAAAAGCTGATTATTTCTAGACTCCAGCAGTCCCTTAAATATCAAAACAACAAAACAAAATCTAACAAATTAACTTTTGCAGCTCTCAAATCTATCTGGTTTTCTTCCATTGGTTTTTAAACTACAGGAATGTAACACAACACAACTTTAGCCAAAGAAGGATTACTATGGTAGCAGTAATGTCATTTTTCAATATTTGAATTCAATGACACCTCTGAAAAGGATCAATCATCTGCATAATACATACGTGCTATGTGCTATGACTTCAGTAATACTGGAAAGGACTCATATGAATTCTCTTTCTCCCTCTCTTCTAACCCTCCTTATAGTTCAAGCCCTAAAAATTTCTGAACAAGCAAGGCAAATGTTTCCAAAATTTTGAATTTCATAAACTACTAAAATTTTCAGAATTAAAAGTTGAATGGTAATCCAGGGGGAAAAAATAAAGTAAAACATTTAAGGGACACAAAAATGAAAAATTACCTGTTGATAATAACATGTATAATAATATCTTTAACTGGACTAATATACAGTATATTCATGCTGAGGAAATTTGTTTTGTAATCTGAAATGATATACAGTATTGAATGCATAAAAAATTGTAAAGAGGAATAAAGGTAGATAGAAATAAGGGCTGGTCATGGATAGCCAGATTTTATTTCAACAAATAAAGGCAATAAAAAAATCAACTGCAAGGAACTCAAGCAGGTGTTCCAAAAAAAAGATCATCAACCCTATTAAAAGATGGGAGAATGAGTTGAAAAGACCACTCTCTAAATATGACATAGGAATAGCCAAAAGGCATATGAAAAAATGCTCAACATCCCTCATTGTAAGGGAAATGCAGATCGAAACACCAATGAGATACCACCTAACCCCAGTCAGAATGACTAAGATTAAAAAAAAATGATAAGTGCTGGCAGGGGTGTGGTGAAAGGGGAACTCTTCTGTACACTCGTGTGGGAAATGAAAGTTCCCCCAGCCACTGTGGAGAATAATTTGGAGATTCCTCAGAAATCTACAAATATAACTACCATATGATCCAGCAATCCCACTTCTTGGTATCTACCCAAAGGACTGAAGTATTCTTAATTGGAAAAGTGCTTGCCCATGGATGTTTATGACCAACCCAAATGACCATGGACAGATGAATGGATTGAAAAATTGTGGTACATATACTCTATGGAATACTATTCAGCCATTAAAAAACAAACAAACAAACAAATAGAAAAAAAAATAAAAAAAAAAACCTGGCTTTCGACAGAAAGTGGAAGAATATGGAAGATTTACTGCTGAGTGAAGCAAGCCAGGCTATGAAGGAGAGACATTGTATAACCACACTTAATATATACCAAGTGTCCGCACTCTATGACTGGAACTGATTGACTAAAGGATATAGAAACACAGTAACTAGATGTAAATACCAAATATAGTGTGTCTGAAAGAGTCTGAGGAAGGACATTTAGAAGAAAAATATGGAGGCAAAGCATTGATGGGACAAAGAAATGTGGTATTATCTGTTGAAGATAATTTATAATTTTATCAACTGGGCTAGGGAGAAATGTTCACATGTTGAAGTATTCAGTTTGTAAACTAAATAATATGATTGAATGTAAAAGAGAAAATGAAATTAAAAAAAGTTAAAAAAAAATCAACTGCTGGGTCAGATGTTGGTACAAAGGTAATACAACAGGACCCACATAGAAAAGGGCTTAGGTTCATGTTTAGAATGTCACATGCTTTTGATCCAGGCTGGCTGTGACTGGAAGTAGATTGGGGCATGAAAACCCTGTGAGAGATCAATCTCTCTCTCTCAGAAGAAACAAATAAATAAACTTTAAAAAAAATGCTGGGACCAGTCGGTGGCATGATGTTAAGGCACTGGACTCCCACATGATTGACTGTAGTTTGTGTCCTGGACTAAACAACTTGAAAATAACACTGGGTACGTGTGCATGTGTGCCCAAAATCCTGAGAGAAGAATGGAGAAGAAGAGACTACATAGTGGACGTCCCCCCAGGTGGTGATTTCTCACTTTCACTCTCACTGACTCTCACTGTTTCTCTCTGTCAAGTGCACATACCCTATGGAGAAAAAAAAAAAAAAAAAAAAAAAACTACTATTGGGTCACCAATTGGTGTAGTAGTTAAGGTGTCTGGATCCCACATGGCCTACTGCATGGTTCAAGTCCAGATCACATGATCAATTGCATAGTTCAAGTCCTGGACCAGGTAGTTTGAAAAATATAAAATATACTGGATGGAACCAGCAGATGGTGCAGTGGTTAAGGTGCTAGACTTAACCCACATGGCTGACCACAATTCGAGCCTTGGACCCAGCAGCTTAAAACTCATATGAGGCATGCCCAAAATCCCAAGAGAAGAATGGAGGAGAAGGAATTGCAGCATGGTCATCCGCCCCCCAGGGGTGATTTCTCACTTTTTATCTCTCTATCTTTCTCTGTCTCTTTGGCAAACACACACGCCCTATAGCAAACATCTCTTAAAAATAAATAAATAATGAACAATAAAATCACACTGGGCACATCTATGTGCATGCAAAAAATCTTGAGAGAAGAATGGAGGAGATGGGATTGAGGCATGGCCTTTCCCCCAGGGGGTGCTTCTTAACTTTCCATCTCTCTCTGTCTATCTCTCTCCAGAGAACACACACACCCTATAGCAATTTTTTTAAAAAAATAAATAAACAAAACTTAATTACAATTTATTTACCATCACATCATAAAAGAAAGGACTTGCTGGGGCCATCAGGTAGCATAGTGGTTAAGCACTGGACTTGCACATAGTTGACCACAGTTTTGAGTCCCGGATCCAGTGGCTTAAAAATAATGCAGGGCATGTGTACATGTCCAAAATCTCAAGAGAAGAATAAGGAGAAGAAATAGCAGTGTGATCATCCACCTTGGGGTGAGATTTCTTACTATTCCTTTCCCAATCTCTCTCTCTCTCTGGTAAGTGCATGTGTCTATGGCAAAAACCTAAGTAAATTAATAAAAGAAAGGACATTTTAACACCAAAATGTAGATAATATATTATCTCAGAATTTTTAAAATATTAAATTATGTATTGAATTATCCATAATTCAACACATACTTCCAAAAAACACAATTATTATCAAATGTACACAACGAATTGTAATGTTCAATGTTGAAGAAAATGAATATAGTATATCCTAGATTTGATTAGTATACACTACATGCATGTTTTGAAAACCATACTATGCCCCACAAAGATATATTTTGGATATATGTAGACCCAAAATCACAATTATTTATTTATTTACATTCAATCACTGTATATCCTTACATTATATTTAATGATTTTTCTCAGCATGAATACATTGCATATTAGTCCTTAGCCCAAGACACTATGATACACACTATCATCAACAGATCCTGTTTCATTTTTGTGTCTGTTAAAAGGGAAAAGAGGAATCAGAGGGTGAAAATTTTTTTAAAAATGTAAAAAAGTAAAGTAAATATAATAATTACAAAATAAGTATATTACCTCTATTGAAAAGCTCAGAATATTATCATTACTTTTCTAATTTAATGAAAACTTCTGTATTTGAGAACTTTGTAGTAGGTGGCATTATCTCTCCTAACAAACATGGTATTTGTAGCACAACTACATGCTTGGAGAGAAATAACACTGGAACTTTAGGTCATACAGAGTGCTAAACTCCTATTAGCAGAGCTTGTCTTAAGAGGGAGGAGAACTGGCACTTGAAGGAAAAGAACAGAGAGAGCAGGTGTCACAAAGAAGTGGAGGCTTCAAAAACTAAAAGACACAGACCACAGAAGCAAACTTTACTTTCTCAATTTTGCAAAGTTGCAGAAAGACTCATCCAGGTGGCCTCCAGCCCTCCCAAGTGTCACTCACAAGACACTCACACATTCCTAGTGGAATCTAATATCACTAATTCATTGTTAACTCGTGAAACAAGCAAGTTAATCTCTCCTTGCTTTAGTTTCCTCAACTATAAAATGTGAGTAATAGGGATCAGCAGATGGCATAATGGTTATATTGCTGGACTCCCATATCGCCAAACACGATTCAAGTCCCAGACCCAGAGGCTTGAAACTCAGTCTGTGCCCAAAATCCCAAGAGCAGAATAGAGGAAAAGAGATTGCAGTATGGCCATACCCTCTGGGGATGGGGTAATTCCTAACTTTCAGTCTCTGTCTCTACGCTGAGCACACATGCCCCATAGGAAAAATCTGTCTAAAAAAAAAACAAAAAGAGTAATAATTGTACTCTCTGTTTAGCATGTTGTAAGGACTAAATGAGTTCATGCATTCAAAGCACTTAGCATTGGTGCTTAATTTTTAATGAGTACTCATTAAACATTAACTAGTATAATAGGATTCTAAATATGACTTTTGCTGTTGTGTTAGTTTAGCAGAAGCCCTAAGATCAAAGATAATGTAATAGGTATGAAAATGTTAGGTCTTCTAGAAAGGTTTGAAGATGGAGTGGCCAAAACCAAATTCTGCTAGTACTAGGTCTCTACTCACCTCCAGGCTATATAAGAGAAGGCTAGGAATTCATTGAGAATGTAACAGAATAATAGTAAAGATTTATTTTTAAAAATTTTTGATGTGCTGTGCATATCCATCCTCCCAACTCCAAAGAGAAATGAAGTATTTGCTTTCAGTTCACTTCAAGGTAGGTGAGGGGCACTTCAAGGAAATAATTTGGAGGCTTCATATATGTGTCATGGAATTTGGGCATGAGAAACTAAAGACAGGCAATTGATGCCTGCCTAGGGAAATCTAAATGTGAGAAGCTATGATGGCTGAAGTTTAATCAGCCAGATTGTAGAAAAGAAAGTAGAGATTTTTTGAAAATATCTGAATTTACAGAATGTAGTAGACAGTAATTAATGTATGTTTCCTGAGGAACAGAATTGACCCCCAGCAATGAAGACTTAAGTTTTCTTTAAAAACACTATCCTCAGTAGTCCAGCTAGAGTAATACAGTGACCTGAGTAAAGGGAAGGATATCCAGTAACCAAACAGAGAAGACATTATAAGCGACCAATCAGATTGTGTACATTAAGGGAACTGTACATAACAGTTGATGATGAATTGAAATATGCCATGCCAAATTGGTAGCAACACAATATACACAACTATACCAGTCAGATATGGCCTTTCTTCTCTTTATATCCACTCACATTTCTCTTTCCCCTCTCATACACTTACCCTTCAAACCCCAACCATAGAATAGATGGACACAGCTTAGACTGTGTAGAATGAGGGAAATAAAACCAAGATAGGAAAATATAGATGTTGCGCATGTCTCCCCAAGTTCTAAGCCTGAAGTAATTCAGAGCTGGAGGAAAGGAGACATTTTAATTGGTTGAGAGTTTAGAGTTACAGGACCATTAAATAGATTGAATCACTTCTCATCCTTTGGCTAAAGTCAAGTGTATACTATATTGAATATCTAAAATGTCCATGGTATACTTCTGAAATTTTATCCAAGAATAAAAATGATTCCATAAAGAAAGCTAATGAATGCTAAAGAAGAAGAAAATTGCTTTCTCCTTACACCATACTGAATGCAGTTATTTGATTAAACTGGGTGTCTTATTATTTTTTTAATTATTCTTATTACTCATAAAAGACTAGAAAATCATACACCAGTTTGTTAATGACATTTATTTTGTTGCAATATCCTACAAGTAATTTTTATGTTTTTCTTTTCCTCAGTGGTGCATTTTAATTTTTTTTATGAGCATGGATTTCTTATTTAATACTAAAGCACAGTTGTTGTTGTTGTTTTAATCATTAAGAAAAAGGCAAGGGCTAGACAGCAGTGAAGTGGTAAAACACAATACTCTGCAAGGCTGACTCACATGGGAAAGTTCATATCTGGAGACCTCACTGAGTGTACCAGATATGTCCATGCCCATGATCCAGGACTGACTGAGGCTAGGGATGGATCACAGAGTCAAGATGCCTTTTAGGGGTGCTATCTCTCTGTTTCTCTCACTCTTGGAGTAAATAAATACACTTTTAAAAAAATAAAAAGATAAATAATAACTTTTTGTGACTTCTTGCATCTATTGTATTCCTCGAGATCCTTTTTGTCTCATGCCTTTGAGTCTGCATAGACTTTAACTGATGTTCTGTCTGTGCCTAATAAATGTCTTTGTTTTCTTTTCTTTTTATTGTATAGAAAAAAAGGGGGATATTAGTTTATCATAAATTCTTAGTGAATAGTTACAGGAAAAGCATAGGCATCATAAAACCTGGACTGTCTACTCTGGCACACAATAACTTCTTTCTTATTTCAATGCACATTTATTTATATTGATATAAAATGTTAGTATGAAGTTTTTCTTAAATTTAACCACTGTACATATTTACAGTGTGCAACATGTTTTTTTCAGCATAAATACAGAACATGTTAGTCAAGTCAAAGATATTACCATGTACATTATCATCAACAGTTGGCTTTATATTTTTGTGTCTATCAAATGTTTTGTATGTTTGTTCCCTGATCCCCTCCTTCCCACCATTTATTACTTATGCCCCATTACCCATCCCCGCTGATAATGTCCCCAGTATCTACACTTGCCCTCCCTGCTATTACATTTTCCAGTCTTTCAGTTTCTGCCATAGAGTGTGGACATTTAGTATAAATGGGGACATTCAATGTCTCTTTCATAGTCTGGCTAGTTTCACTTAGCATTAAATTTTTCACATTCATACACTTTTTTTTTTTTGCTATAAGGTGTGTGCACTCGCCAGGAAGACAGAGAGAGACAGAGAGACAGAAAACAAGAAATCACCCCACCAGAGCGGATGGCCACACCACAATCCCTTCTCCTCCATTCTCCTCTCGGAATCTTGGGCACGCAACCACATGCACCGGGCATGAGTTTAAGCCACCGGTTACAGGAATTGAACCATGGTCGACTACATGGGAGTCCAGAGACATAGCCATTACGCTAACTGCTGGTCCCTCATACACTTTTTTTTAGATGTTTTTGCTAAAGGGCACGTGCGCCCGAGCGAAAGACAGAGAGAGACAGAAAGAAAAAAATCACCCCCCAGGGGGGGATTACCACGCCGCAATCCCTTCTCCTCCATTCTCCTCTCGGAATCTTGGGCACGCAACCACATGCACCGGGCATGAGTTTAAGCCACCGGTTACAGGAATTGAACCATGGTTGACTACATGGGAGTCCAGAGACATAGCCATTACGCTAACTGCTGGTCCCCCTCATACACGTTTTTTACGAGAGTTTTTTGGCTTTAGGGTGCATGCGCTTGCCAGAGAGACTGAGATACAGAAAGCAAGTAATCATCCCCCAGTGGGGAGGGCCACACTACAATCCCTTCTCCTCTAGTCTCCACTAAGGATCTTGGGAATTCATGCGCGTGTGCCTAGAATGAGTTTTAAGTTGCCAGATCTGAGACTCAAACCACAGTCAACTACATGGGAGTCTAGCAATGTAACCATATGCCATCTACTGATCCCATATATTCATACACTTTGTATCAAATGTCAGAATCTCATTGTTTTGTATGGCTGAATAGTATTCCACAGTGTACATGTGCAACATTTTTTCAATTCACTAACCCATTCTTGGACACTTAGGGTTGATTCCATGTCCTAGAAATTGTAAATAATCCTGTAATAATCATGGAAGTGCAAGTGTTTTTTTGAATGAATGTTATCCTATCTTTGGGTAGCTACATAAGAGTGGAATTACTTGGTTATATGGTTGTTCTATTTGTAGGTTTCAGAGGAAACTCCATATTTTTCTCCACAGTGATTGTAGTACTTTAAATTCCCTCCAACAGTGTAGGAGGGTTCCCTTTTCACTGCAGCCTTGCCAGCACTTATCATTCTTAACTTTTAAATCTTAGCCATTCTGATTGAAGTTAGGTGGTATCTCATTGTAGTTTTGATTTGCATTTCCCTTAAGATAAGACATGAGGAACATATTTTAATATGCTTTTTAGTCGTTCATATGCCTTCTTTGGAGAGTCATCTGTTCAGCTCATTTGCTCATTTTTTTTTAATTGGATTGATTATTGTTTTGTGAGTAAGCTGCTTTGGTTCCATTTATGTTCTGGTTATCAGTCCCTTATCTGAGACATAGTTTGCAAATATATTCTCCCATTCTAAGAGTGGTCTCCTCACTCTACTTTTTTATTTTTTCATTAACTGTGCAAAAGCTTTTTAACCTGATGTAGTCCCACTTGTCTATTTAGGTATTATTGACTGTGCTATGGCGATCTTCTTTAAGAAGTTGTTGCTACTCTGATGTCTCCAAGAGTTTCCCCAGTTTTCCCACCAGTATTACTATAGTTTGAGGTTTTGTTTAGATCTTTGGTTCATTTTGAGTTGATTATTCATTACTGGTGAGAGATAGGGGTCCAGATAGGGGTCTTCTGCAGGTGGATATCCAGTTTTTTCAGCATCATTACTTGAAGAAATTTTCTTTTCCCCATTGGCTTCTCTTGTGCCCTTTGTTGAAATTCATTTCAGTGTATATTTTGGGCTTTATTTCTGGGTAGTCAATTCTGTTTCATTGGTCCACCTGCCTGTTTTTGAGCCAATACCACACTGCTTATATTATCACAGCTTTGTAATATATTTTTTCATATTTTTTAGTATTTATTATTTTTATACAGTCATTATACATCATTTAGTTTGTAAAGAGAGTCTAGCTGACATGATATATGCCACAGAGCAGACGAGTTGATACTACTATACACATCATCACCAACAGGCAACAAACCAAATCTGTGTAATTCAAATGTCTTACTTCTCCATATTTTCCCAAATTTCCCTTCCTGAAC
>NW_006204402.1:0-1596 GCF_000334495.1 Tupaia belangeri chinensis | reverse complement strand
CATTGTGCCTGGCATCCACGGTTACCCTCCATGCCTTTCCCTCCCCCCCATTCAATTGATCTGCCAATGAACTTAATTAGTCTAAATATTATATTTTGAGATCAGGAAGTGAAATGCGTCCTACTTTATTCTCTTTCAATGGTATTGCATTAGTTATAAGGGGCCTTTTATTGTTCTATACAAATTTGATCATTTTATTTCTTCTTTCTCTGAGGACTGTCTCTGGCAGTTTGACTGAAATTACTTTTAATGTGTAGGCTAATTTGGGTAGGATTGACATTTGTATTACATTAATACTTTCAATCCAGAACCATAAGGTTTTTTTCCACCTTTTTCATTTTCAATTACTTTTTTCAGTTTTTCATAATTTTTCCTTGTAGAAACTTTCACATCTTCGGTTAGGTTTGTTTCTAGGTACCTTATTTTTTTGTGTTTTTTTTTTAAAGTATTTATTTTTTTATTATCATCATAATCATGTTTATATGATATTGGATTGCACATAAATTTACAGTGCATTACATTGCTTTTTGGAAAGGGAATGCCATGCATGTCAGTCAATACAGAGACATTGATCTCCCAACTTCATCATTCAATATCTTTTCATTGTTTTTCCCAATCATTATTATTATTATTCTAATTATTTTTTAACACAGTCAATCACTATTTCTCATTTTGCTTGTAAAAAGACTTTACCCATCATGAAATACTTCTCAGACCAATCCAGTTGAGAATACTATACATGTCATCATCAACAGGTAATAAGCCATATCTGTTTCCCACTAACGTTCTGTCTCTCTATTTGTTCTTTTGCTACCTTTCTCTATCCTCTTCTCTTCACCCCCCCCATTGCACACTGTCTGATTCATGTTAAGTACTTTCACTGCTTTTATGTCTTCCAATATTTCACTCTATAAGACAGAGTGTGGATAGTCGGTATATATTAAGCAGATACATACAATATCTTTCTTTCATAGCCTGCTTACTTCACTCAGCAATAGATCCTCCATATCTGACCACTTTCTATCAAATGCCAGGGTCTTGTTATTTTTTATGGCTGAGTAGTATTCCATAGAGTTTATATACCACACTTTTCCAATCCATTCATCAGTTTGTGGACATTTAGGTTGGTTCCATGTCTTGGCAATTGTGAATAATGCTGCAGTAAACATTGATGTGCAAGCACTTTTCTGACTGAGCGTTCTCCTGTCTTTCGGGTAAATACCCAGAAGTGGGATTGCTGGATCAAATGGTAGTTCTATTTGTAGATCTTTGAGGAACCTCCATATTGTTCTCCACAGTGGTTGAATTAGTTTACATTCCCACCAACAGTGTAGGAGGGTTCCCTTTTCCCCACATCCCTGCCAACACTTATCACTTTTTATATTCTTAATCTTTGCCATTCTGACAAGGGTTAGGTGGTATCTCACTGTATTTATCTGCATCCCCCTTATGATGAGGGATGTTGAGTATTTCGTCATATGCTTTTTGGCTGTTCGTATGTCTTCCTTAGAGAGATTTTTGTTCAGCTCATTTTCCCAACTTTTAATTGGGTTAATCATTATTTCCACATAAGGCACTTGAGTTCTCTGTGTATTC
>NW_006204401.1:0-792 GCF_000334495.1 Tupaia belangeri chinensis | reverse complement strand
CTTGTGCCCCTCCCCACCCCATCTGGAGACCAATTCAAGCCAGTGGCAGTGTCAGTCATTAGGCTGCCTGTGTTCGCAGGCACTAATAGCTGGGACCCATCTCTCATCATCTGCCACATTCCCAGGACTCGTGGCTCTTTCCCCCCACCTCCCACTTGCCTTTGGACTCTCAGGACTTCGGTGTTTTGGATAATCTTTTCTTTGCTCCTGAGGTGAAGTTCAGCAGCTCTGTTGGCGGTACACCTGTTCTTTAGAAACAGGGAGGACTTTGGGTAACCCAGGACCAGTAACAAGAGTGCATGGTACTAGTGAACAACAGGTAGGCAGATCAGAAGATTGATTGCCAATTTTCTAATTCTGCACACCCTTTAGCACTCAGAGATAACTTGAATAATTTAAGAAGGAATGTATAAATCACCAGATGACTAAGAACAATCTCAGAGGTTCAAGAAGTATGAGTAACCAACAAAATGCCTCTCCCCCAAGGGAAACATCAAACCCACATCACAATACAATAGATGTCATGGACATGTCAGAGAAACAAGTCAGAATATTTGTAGTGATCAAACTAACTGAGATGGAAGAGAAAAGAGACAATGAGCTCCAGGAGATGAGGAAGTCATTTTATGATTTGAAAGAAGAAATAGACACCTTAAACAAGAACCAGATGGAACTTCTATAGGGCTGAAGAATGTGATACAGGAAATCAAAGCCTCCCTTGAACATATTAAAAGTAGATTAATTAGATCAGGCAGCAGACTGAATCTCCAATGTAGAAGACAAAACATCTGA
>NW_006204400.1:0-1989 GCF_000334495.1 Tupaia belangeri chinensis | reverse complement strand
AAAAAAAAAAAGATTAAAAAAAGAGGAAGAAAAATGGGAAAATGGGATAGCTGCTGGCATGGTGGTTGAGGTGCCTGGATCCCACCTGCCCTCCTGTGCAGTTTGAGCCCAGTTCCTTTGGACTGAAAAGGTGGCACTTGTGTGGCGTGCCCAAGATTCTGAAAGGAGAAATGGGAGAAGGGACTGCAGCATGGCCATCCCCCATACGGGGGACTTTCTTGATTTTCCTCTCTCTCTGTCTTTCCCTTTAGAAAAGATTCCTTGTAAGGCAGGACTACTGGCAATAAATTCACTCTATTTTTGTTGATTCAAGAACGTTTGTTTCTTTCAAATTGACAGAGAATTTCAAGGAATACAGAATTCCAGGTTTTTGTTTTCTTTTAGCACTTAAAGAGCTCATTCCACGTTCTTACCATGGAGGGAGCTATTGGAGACAACCATTCTCAGTTTCTTGGTGATTGTGTAAGCTAATTCTTTTCTTTATCATCTCTCAATGATAGGGTTCGGCTTATACCTTTGGGGACAGACAAGAAAACTGGGGATTACAGTACAATGACTACAGGGGATCTGACTATAGATGATCAAGTTAAAGCAATGGAACCTGTGTTGACTGACAGGGAAACATTTTCAGATGTAGATTCAGTTTCCAAATACATATACACCCATTTCCTGATTTACAAACACTCCTCAAATGAAAAGGGATAATTTTATACCCCTGAAAGTCTTTATAAAAAGATCTTTAAAACATTGAGCTCAGGTAGAGGTGAAGAGAGGTGAAATCAAACTCTCAAACTGATTGTGGCCAATCAATGGCTTCATTCATTCACTCAGCCCTGGCTCTTGTTCCTTACACATTCTGGGAAGTCATTTTCTGAGTTGGTAATAATTCTGTCACCTTTACCACTTCGCAGTCAGCACAAGCAATTAGGACATAGGACATTCCAATGCCAAGCTGTTTTCCTGTTCTAGAGAGTGCATGCCTTCAAATGTGAATCCTCTTTTAACTACCCTCCTAGGAAAAGGGAATGATCTTACTCAACCACCCATGTGAGAGAGAATACAGACTGTGCCCTCACATACTGAATGAGGTCTGAACTGTGGAGTCTCATCTAGATATGAATCATTTTATAGAATTCAGATGTGTTTGCACGCATACATCTATGTCTATGTGTGTACGTTTGTACACATATATTGAAGAAGGAGAGCTGGAAGAATCTTCATTTTTAATCCTTATTAAATTTTTAATTTTCCTGCTCTTTATTATTTGATTATATTCTATATTTAAGGTACTATTGACTGTTTTTAGAACATTGAAACATACAAATATAATGGCAACACTGAAGTTCTATGCATAATTTTTAATCAAACTGAAATTTATTCTGTATGTTATTGCCCTTACTGATTCTCAGAGCTATTCCCATGATGTTGGATAGGAATTATAGCATAACTCACTGATCGTTTGCTCAATTTTTTTTTTTTAATGCACAGCATGCACTTGTGTGTCTGGCATGATTGCCAAGCTGCCGGGTCTGGGACTCAAACCACGCAGTTGGCCATGTGGGATTCAACTGCCTTAATCTCCACACCATCTCCTGGCCCCTTGCTCAATTTGAATTAACAGACCATCCTATAATTTCCCTAATTTGCACAAATGTGTCTTGATTTATCAATTAGATTGTTTGGTAACTTAGAATGAAGTTGGTATTCCATCTTCTAGGTTGGGTCCAGAGAGAGGGTGGAAGGGGAAAAAGTCAAGAAATGTCCTCCTAGGAATGAAATGTTTGTGTTCTCTGGACTTGCATGGTGTTCAAAGCAAAGCTTTTCTCTTGAGCAAGTGGGCTCTTCAGAGTCCTTCAGGGCCCATGTCTGGTGCGTAGGGAACACTGACCAGCTTCTGTGGGCTCAGCTCAGGGAGCATGAACATCCCCGTGCATCACCCTCCCCAGGACCCAAGGCCCCCTGGTCCATCTACCCTGTCCTGTAGATTTC
>NW_006204399.1:0-482 GCF_000334495.1 Tupaia belangeri chinensis | reverse complement strand
CAACTACATGAGAGTCCAGCGGCATAGCCATCGTGCCGACTACTGGTACCTTGAGGTGAAAATTAGCTAATTCTAATAATCCACATTTAAGCAAAGTTGAATTACAGTTTTTTTGTTTGTTTTAGTTTTTGCTATAGGGTGTGTGTGTGCTCACTAGAGAGAGAGAAAGAGGCAAAATAAGAAATTCCCCTCCCACTCCTCCAGTCTCTTCTCAGAATTCTGGGTGTGAATGCACATACCTGGTGTGATTTTCAAGCCCCTGGGTCGGGGAGTCTAACCAGGCAGTTGTCCATATAGGATCCAGCACTTTAACCTCCACACCATCTACTAGCTAGAATTACTATATTTTCAATGAGTGCAATATTGTTGTCAACTCAAAAGAAGGGCAAAAAACTAGTTTCCTCTTTTTTTACTGCCAGTGACTGGTATACATTTTTTAAAAATCACTCACATATAATTACTAATTTTATTAGTAGACGTAG
>NW_006204398.1:0-5947 GCF_000334495.1 Tupaia belangeri chinensis | reverse complement strand
CGGGCCTGGTGTAGGGTCCACTGCCGGTCTCTACCGGTCACTCCCTGTGCTACCATCACCGAGCTCTGTATCCAGCGAGTCCTAGGACAGTCACCTCAGAGGGCTGGGGTCTGAGCACTAGCTCCTCCCCTGGCCCTGCACCTGCTGGGCTGTGTGGGCCACCCCGGTCATAGCCCTGGGCCACAGTCAAGGGCGAGTCGTCACACCTTGGTGAACACGCGCCCTCCCCTTTCTTCCTTGGCTGCTCAGATCCCATGGCAAGGACCCTGGGCTGCCACTAGAGCAGCTGTGACCAACAGCAGCCATTGCCAGAGCAAGGCCCCACCAGCAGTCCCCTACTGACCACATCCCACCATCCAGTGTCCCCCAAACTCCTGACTCCTTCTCCACCCAGACTGGAGACATGGAGGGAGTGTCCGGGAGTACGGGCTGCTGTGTGCTGGGTGGAGTACTCCAGGGTGGTGCTGCCCCGTAGACACCACAGAAGCCAGTGAGTTTGGTAAATTATTCTACCCATAGTTTAGAAAGCTGACAGAGGGACCAGCAGGTAGCAGATGGATATGTTACTGGACTTCCAGACGGTCAGCCATACTTCAAGTCCCAGGTTCGGTAGCTGCAAACTCAACGCTGGGCACGTGTGTGTGTGTGCCCCCATAATTCTGATTGGAGAAAGGAGAAGGGATTGCGGTGTGGCCACACCCCCAGGGGGTGAGTTCTCGCTTAGTGTCTCTCTGTCTCTCCAGCGAGCACACATGCCCTATAACAAAAATCTCTCAAAAAAACCCAAAATGAAACCAAACAAAACTGACAGCTGCTGGTGAGATTTGGTCCCTACCTTAGCCCAGGAAGCCTGACTGAATCATTAGTATTAATTATTGAGCATAATCCATGCACGGGTCTGCACGAGGCAGTGTGCACCATCTCTCCTGTCGTCTCTGAGACCCTCTTCCCCATCCCCGTGCGCCCCCACTGCCAGCCGCTCCATGATGGGGCAGGGTCTGTGCCCTCCCAGCACGCAGTAGGCAGGGACACGCCTGAGCCCGAGGGCCCGGCCAGAGCAGGCTCAGGGGCTGTAGAATGGATGCCGGGAACGCACGCGAGACTTCATGGGTGAGCACGGGGTGAGGGGGACACCGAGCCCACCAGGGGAGGGGAGGGACTAAGAGGAGAGAAACCCTGATCGGAATGTCCTGGTCCCTGCCCTGACCCTTTCCTCTGCCCTCTCCTGACGTCTTCTCCCCTCCCAGGTCTGGTCTTCCTACCATGCAGAATTGTGCTTTCTCTCGTGGTTTTGCAATGACATCCTGTCCCCTAATGAGGACTACCAGGTCACCTGGTACTTGTCCTGGAGCCCCTGCCCTGCGTGTGCGAAGCAGGTGGCCGACTTCCTGGCTGCGCACCGCAACGTGAGGCTGACCATCGTCACCGCCCGACTCTACTACTTCTGGGACCCGGAATTCAAGGATGGGCTTCACAGAATGTATGAGGAAGGGGCTAAGGTGGTGATCATGTCCCCCCAAGGTGAGCACTGGGGGGGTCAAGGCTGGGGGAGGTGCAGGGTGAGGGGTGGCAGCTCGGGGATGCTGGCAGAGGGGCTGGACCCAGGGGAGCCTGCCCAGGACTCAGTCCTCCTGGTCTCAGCAGGATCCAGGAGACCTGGCCCTCGGAGGAGGCCCTGGAGGGTCAAGGAGAAAGCCCTGGGGCCCCAACTGCGTTCTCCCCTCCTTGCCTCAGATTTTGAAAACTGCTGGAAAGGCTTCGTGTTCAACGAGGGAAGGGACTTTTGTCCTTGGGAGAAAACGGTTGAAAACCATCAGTCCCTGTGCATCATTCTGCAGGAGATCCTCAGGTGAGGCCTCGTGGCAGCCCACGGCCCTGTCCCCACCCTGAGCTCCGTCCTGCCCTGCTGTGCCCTCTCCCCTGCCCTCCCAGCCCCTTCTGTCAGGGGCCCCTTTCCTCCTTCAGAGCACCCCCATCCGCCCCAAGGCCCCCTCTCTCCTACCTGGGAGACGCCTCACCTGGGTCCTTCCTTCACACCTGAGCACCTGCATGTTAGGAAGCAGCACCACAGAGGGCGGGAATGCGTGTGTGTGCGCGTGCATGTGAGACACGCTGTGAGACACGCCCTGACGGCAGACCAGTGAGCAGAGAGTGAACGTCTCTAAAAGAAAGGGCCGTTGGCTGCCAGGGCTGCCCTGACGCTATACCACGACCGGGTGGTTAAATCCAGGAGGCGACGGTCCCCAGTTCTAGGGCCTGGAGTTCAAGGCCGGCATGGTTTCATCCAGGCCTCACCTGGGCTGAGCGGGTCACACGCTCGCTGTCCACGCAGGCCCTTGTCCTGTGCACCTGGGCTGCCGGTGTCCAGCTCCTGTTTTCAAATCGGGTAAACGCGAGCCGCAGCTATTCCTGCACAAACCTGAAGGTCACGTGAGGTTGCAGCTGACTGTGGCCCGGCTGTACAGGGGACCAGCCCCCTCAGACTCCAGCCGTGACATGGCAGGTCCCCCACTGCCTCTGCCTGCTCATCTGCTAGATGGCTGTGGAGGCCACAGGATCTGGGCGGCAGGGAGGGGTGAGGGCACACCGGCAGCGCTCATGGCGGGAGTAAGCAGGGGCGGCTCAGGTGTTAGCCGAGTTTTTAAAAACGGCACACACAGGTGAAAATATCAAGGACTTGGACTTACTGGTATGTTACATTTTTTAGATTTTTGCCATAGGGTGCGTGTAGTCTCCTGATAGAGACCGCAAGAGAAAGTGAGTGGTAGCGCCCAGGAGGGATGGCCACAGCAGTCCCGTCTCTATTCTCTCTCGATTTGGGGAGTCACGCACATGCGCCAGTGTGATTTTCAAGCTGCTGGGTCTGGGACTCGCATCGTAGTGGCCGTGTGGATGTCTAGCCACCGTGCCATCTGCTGGCCCTCCCCTCACCTTTTTCCATTTCCCGTGGACGAGGGGATAGGTGGGCAGGATACTGAGAGTGTGGCTGGGCAGGAGGGTCCAGTGAAAGGACCAGAGCTGGGCCCGAGCGGTGAGCGGTCACCCCACCTGCTCCCTGACAGCCTGCCCTCCTCTTCCTCTCTCCCCGGGCTCCTTGTCTGGCAAAGATCCGAAATTCTCAGGGCGGTGAAGGTTGGGTCGCGGGTGCAGCGCATGGGGGTGTCTGGGCGCTGTATTTGGGGACAGCTCCTGAACCCGCTCCAGGAGCGCCTTGGCAGGTCGTCACCCCTCTTGTCCCCAGACACCCGATGGAGCGCTTGGACCCAGACACATTCTACTTCCAGTTCAAAAACCTCAGCTTTGCCAGGGATCGGAACACCACCTTCCTGTGCTACCAGTTGGACAGAACGGAGTCGCAGGGCACTGTCCCCCCTGACAGGGGCATCTTTAAGAACCAGGTAAGAGCCAGGCTCTCCTCAGTGTCAGGTTGGACGGAAGTCAGGCGGAGTGCAGGAAATGTCGAGGGGAAAGCCCGGACAGCGGCCCCGCCTCACACCTCCACAGTGTTTCTCAGTCCTTTTCTGGGCGTCCGATGAGCGGTGCTGTCGGGAGGATCACCAAAGGCTTCCGATAGCTGCTCCCCTGGGCTCCGCGTCCGGCGAGTCCCAGGAAGGAGCACCCGTAGAGGGCTGGGGGGCTGAGCACCTGCACCTCCCCTGGCCCTGCAGCTGCTGGGCTGGGCGGGCTGCCCTGGCCACCACCCCGGGCCTGCTGTCAAGGGCGAGTTGTCACACCACCGTGAACCCACCCCCTCCCCTGCCTGCCCAGGCCCCATGGCAGGGCCCCCTGGACTGCCACTAGGGCAGTTGTGACCAGCATCAGCCATTGTTAGAGCAAAGCCCCAGCTCTGCCCCCTGACCCACCACACCCCACCTGCCAGCATAGCCCACTCCTGCCTCCTCCATCCAGGATGGAGACTGGCATGTGTCTAGGGGGCGGGAGCCGCCACAGGCTGAGTGGGCTCGCTCCAGGGCACTGCTGTCCACCAGGCACCATGGGAGCCAGTGAGTCGGCCAAATTATTCCTCTTCCCGTAGGCTAAAAAGCTGACAGACGCTGGCGACATTTGTGCCTGTAATTTATTTAGTCCGGAAAGTCTGACAGCGTTGAACATAATCACCGCACGGGTCTGCAGGAGGCGGTGTGCACTGTCTCTCCTGTCGTCTCTGACATGAGCCGTGGGTGTCTCACTCGCCACACGACCCCATCCACCTGAGCCACGTTTCCACGCTCAGTAGCCCCACGTGGCAGTGGCTCCCTGATGGAACAGGGTCGCTCTGTGCCCTCCCAGCAAGCAGCAGGCAGGGGCAAACTGAGGCCGCGGGCCCCGCCCGAGGCTCAGGGGCTGTAGAATGGATGCCGGGAACGCACGCGAGACTTCATGGATGAGCGCGGGGGGAGCCCCAGCCCTCCAGGGGAGGTGAGGGACTGGGCGGGACTGAGAGGAGAGAAGCCCCTGATCAGAAGGTCCTGGGCTGCTCCCTGTCCCCGCCTGGCCCTGACCTCTGCCCCTGCCCTCTCCTGACCTCTCCTCCCCTACCAGGTCCATCCTTCCTACCACGCAGAATTGCGCTTTCTCTTGTGGTTCTGCAAAGATATCCTGTCCCCTGACAAGGACTTCCAGGTCACCTGGTACTTGTCCTGGAGCCCCTGCCCTAACTGTGCGAAGTGGGTGGCCGACTTCCTGGCCGCGCACCGGAACGTGAGCCTGACCATCCTCACCGCCCGACTCTACTACTTCTGGGACCAAAAATTCAGGAATGGGCTTCGCAGACTCTGTGAGGAAGGGGCCCGGGTGGCAATCATGTCCCCCCAAGGTGAGCATTGCGGGGAGGTCAGGGATGGGGGAGGAAGGGGATGAGGGGTGACAGCTCTAGGATGGTGACAGAGCGGGCGGGGCCCAGGAGAGCCCGCCCAGGACTCAGCCCTCCTGGTTCCAGCGGAAATGACTGCTGTCCCCCTCCTCTGTCTCAGATTATGAAACCTGCTGGGAAGACTTTGTGTGGAACGAGGGACGGAACTTCAGGCCTTGGTATAATATGGGTAGAAATTACCAGTTCCTGGCCAGCACGCTGGAAGAGATCCTCGGTCCTCACTCTTGACTCATGCCAAGGCCAGCATTTGGCTTCTGGGATACAGCTGGAAACCTCCTCGAATTCCTGACCTCTGAGGCCCTTTGGGGACTGTGGAGAGCAGCCAATCTGAAAACATGTGGCCTGAAGACACATGCAGACATGTGCCGTAAGCTACTCTAGCAGGGCTATGAGAAGCATCTGCATAGGAAAGCGGTACCGGGCCAACAGTTAGCGTAATGGCTATGTCGCTGGACTGCCATGTAGTCGACTGTGGTTCGCGTCCCGGACCTGGTGGCTTAAACTCACGCTGGGTGCATGTGCGTGCGTGCCCAAGATCCCGAGAGGAGAATGGAGGAGAAGGGATTGGGGCGTGGCCATCCCCCCTGGGGGGTGATTTCTCGCTTTCTGTCTCTCTGGCGAGCGCACGCACCCTATAGCAAAAAAAAAAAAAAAAACAAAAAAAAAAACAAAAAAACCTTCAAAAAAAAAGGAAAGCGGCACCTGCCTGTTGTCGATGGTTGCCTTCCTGCTGTCGATACCCAGTACCCCAATACTGCCTAGTATCAGGCTGAAGGAAGTCAGGAGCGTTTATCAGATTATCCCCCAAAAGGATCAGAAAAATGATATAGAGCCAGGCATTTTCTCTTCATTTGATTTATATCCAAAAACAACTGGCTTTATGTTCCAATTTCTCCTCCCTTATTCTCTATACATCCCACTTCCTTCTTCCCCATCCCTTTTACACCCCCTTCTCCCCTTCCCCCATTCTCTGACCTTTAAAAGAATAAAGCTGAGGCTGGTTCTGGTGGCAACTTCTCCATCAGAGAAGCTGTGCCCACCGCCCCTCGCTTCTCTACACCTGTGTGTCTGTGT
>NW_006204397.1:2127-3409 GCF_000334495.1 Tupaia belangeri chinensis | reverse complement strand
CTCCTGGCCTCTCTTCCCCTCCCAGGTCCATCCTTCCTGCCATGCAGAATTGCGCTTTCTCTCGTGGTTCTGCAAAGACATCCTGTCCCCTGATGAGGACTTCCAGGTCACCTGGTACTTGTCCTGGAGCCCCTGCCCTGACTGTGCAGAGCAGGTGGCCGACTTCCTGGCCACGCACCGGAACGTGAGCCTGACCATCCTCACCGCCCGACTCTACTACTTTCAGAACCCCGAAGTCCGGCAGGGACTTCGCAGACTGTGTGAGGTAGGGGCCCAGATGGCGATCATGTCCCTCCAAGGTGAGCATTGCGGGGAGGTTAGGACTGGGGGAGGAAGGGGATGAGGAGTGGCAACTCTAGGATGGTGACAGAGCGGGCGGGGCCCAGGGGAGCCCGCCCAGGACTCGACCCTCCTGGTTCCAGCAGAAATGACTGCTGTCCCCCTCCTCTGTCTCAGATTATGAAACCTGCTGGGAAGACTTCGTGTGGAACAAGGAATGGAACTTCAGGCCTTGGGAGGATGTGGATGACAATTACCAGCTCCTGGCCAGCAGGCTGGAGGAGATCCTTGGCTGAGGACCACCCCATTCCCCCTCACCTCAATCCTCACACTTTTTTTTTTCTTTCTTTCTTTTTTTTTTTTTTTTTTTTTGTTTTTTTTTTTTTTTTTTTGTTTTTTTTTTTTTTTTTTTGTTTTTTTTTTTTTTTTTTTGTTTTTTTTTTTTTTTTTTTGTTTTTTTTTTTTTTTTTTTGTTTTTTTTTTTTTTTTTTTGTTTTTTTTTTTTTTTTTTTGTTTTTTTTTTTTTTTTTTTGTTTTTTTTTTTTTTTTTGCTATAGGGTGCGTGCGCTCGCCAGAGAGACAGAAAGCGAGAAATCACCTCCCAGGGGGGATGGCCATGCCTCAATCCCTTCTCCATTCTCTTCTCGGGATCTTGGGCACGCACGCACATGCCCCCAGCGTGAGTTTAAGCCACCAGGTCCGGGACGCGAACCACAGTCGACTACATGGCAGTCCAGCGACATAGCCATTATGCTAACTGCTGGTCCCGATCCTCACTCTTGACCCGTGCCATGGCCAGCATTTGGCTTCTGGGATACGGTTGAAAACCTCCTCGAATCCCTGACCTGTGAGGCCCTTTGGGGACAGCAAGTCCCCTGCCCTTTGCAGGGAACATGAGGGCCAGGAGGCCGCTGCCATGGAGGGAGCACGGCCTGGCTGACCTGGCCTGGCCTCCAGCTCGGCCGTGCATTTGCTGTGTGACCTGCAGAGGGCTTCTCAGACT
>NW_006204397.1:0-1907 GCF_000334495.1 Tupaia belangeri chinensis | reverse complement strand
CTGGCTTTCCCCGAGAGCGGCGGCTACCCAGTGAGGTCACCTCTCCTGCTCTCTGTCACGTGCCCCGGGCTCCCCTTCGGCTTCTCGGCCATATCGATACGGCGACACCCTGACACAAACCAGCCATATGCAACGCCACGTCTCGATCTGCCCGGGCTCAGACGGAGCTTCATAAACCGCTTTTCTTCATGAACACCTGGCCTCAGGGCTTCTTTAGAATGATGAAAATTGGACTAAGACTGTCGCGATGCTCCCTTGATGCTCCTGGGGTCTGGGTGGAGGACGGGCACAGGATCTGTCACCTCCAGCGCTGAGTGACCCCTCAGTGCCCGGCAGGGTGGTGTGCCACGGGTCCCAGCCTGCCTGCCCATTAGGGGAGGCCCTGCCCTGTACTCACCACAGACTGGACTGTTCTCTCTGGCATCTGCAACTTTCTCTCCCCGCTGCAACTCCCTCAGGCCCTGCTGCATGGAGGGGCAGTTCTTCACTCTAGGCCCTTCTCTGCCCAGCCAGAGAGGAGGGATGGTGTGTCTGAGCCTGGAAGCAAATTGTCCCCGGGTCCTCCCATTTCAGGTGACTTACACGAGAGGGAATGTGGTCCGTTTTCCTGCTTAGAAGCACCTGTTTCAAGGGGCTGGGTCTCTGGGCCTCACTCCAGGACCAGTCCACGATGCTGTCATCAGCTTGTCGGCGTCTCTTCCAAACCCGGCTGAAGTCCTAGTCGGTCCATGGGGGTGGGAACAGGTTTCCACAGGAGAAATCGGTGGCTTTGGTAACTACATGACAGAGGGAGTGTGGCCCCTGCTCAGTCATCCTCAGGGAGACAGAGACAAGGACTTTGCAGGGCCAAGGGCAGCCCTGTGAGCAGCTCAGCTTCCTAGTCGAGCTGGAGAGCCCCGCCGCCAAGGGGAGCACCTGGACCCACATGTTGGGAGCTACAGCCATGGCCTGCTGGGCCAGGTACCCTCGGTGCTACCCCACCCCACTCAGACTCTGCCTCTGCAGAAGCCCCTCAGGGCTTGTCGTCCTGTCTCTGAGTCCTGGACAGATCCCCTGGGCCAGCCTCCAGGTCTTTGAACTCTCTGTCGCAGCCCAGTGGCAGACTCAGTGAAGCGTGTTTGAGAACGTGGTAGGAGTAGACAGAAAAGCCTACCTAGGGTCAGCTGGTGGCAGTTAAGGCACCAGAGTCCTAAGTGGTCTACGGTGGACCTCCAGCACACACCTGCCCACCTGCCTCTGGTGGTGGCCCCTGTCCCCTGCCTGGAGCCCTCCCCCTTCCCCCTTACACCTGCCTCAGCATCCCCAGGTGGTGCCACCTGCAGACAACCCCCAGGCAGGTGTCTAGAGCGAGGTTCTAGACTCCTGATCCCTGGGACCCAGTCCTGCCCCAATCAAGTACTGGGAGGTTGAAGTGCCGCATTCATGGCTGAGGGCCCAGTCTTGCCGATCGCCGAGCGATCTTACACGAGGCCACCCTTCTGGAGCAAGTCCCAGAGAGAGTAAAGAAAGGGTCAGAGGCCAGAGGTCACAAGCTGAGGGTGGCGCTCTGGCCTCAGGGCTTCTTCGTAATGATGAAAATTGGACTAAGACTGTCGCGATGCTCCCTCGATGCTCCTGGGGTCTGGGTGGAGGACGGGCACTCTTCTGGAGCAAGTCCCAGAGAGAGTAAAGAAAGGGTTAGGGACCAGAGGCCAGAGGTCACAAGCTGAGGGTGGCGCTGGGGGTGAGGGGATCTCAGCTGTGCCTTCCCAGGGTCTGAACCTCTTCAGTCTCCTCTTCCGGTCTCGGGGTGTTAGCAGTGGGTTCTCTGCCTGCAGGAAGGACCCTCCGAGGCCCTCCTCTCTTCTGAGTGCAGAAGTCACCTCGTCAGACCTCTCTACTTAGGACGGTCCCACCTTGCCCCTCCT
>NW_006204396.1:0-485 GCF_000334495.1 Tupaia belangeri chinensis | reverse complement strand
TGGGTGCAGAATGAAAGGCGTGTCAGTAAGACCGTGTGGGTCAGGGAGTTCCCAAAGGCGGCGGTCCAGGAGGAAGCCACCAGGAGGCTGCAGAGCCATGGGGTCACATGGATGTGGTGTAATGCAGTGGGTGACAGATGGCCACGTAGCGGTCATAGGCCATGGCGGTCAGCCGGAAACTGTCAATGCCCCCAAACCAGATGAAGAAGAACATCTGGGTCAAGCAGCCTGCGTAAGAGATCCCTCTGCGTCCTGACACGTGATTGGCCAGCATCTTGGGGACGGTGGTGGAGGGAAAACAAATGTCCACGAAGGCCAGGTTGGCCAGGAAGAAGTACATGGGCGTGTGGAGACGGGTGTCCGTGCCGATGGCCAGGATGATGAGCAGGTTCCCCAGCCCAGTCACCAAGTACATGTTAATGAAAATGATGAAAAGCAGCTGCTGTTGTTTGGTGTCCTCTGAGAACCCCAAGAGCAAGAACTCG
>NW_006204395.1:0-945 GCF_000334495.1 Tupaia belangeri chinensis | reverse complement strand
AATGCTGGCTGTGATCTCGTTGCTCCCTCTGCCTTTCCCATTCTCAGATGCATGTAACCTACCCTGAGTCTTCCCACTCGCCTCCTGCAGCCTCGAGTCCATCCTGAACCAGCCTTGTTGAGCATTTGAATATTGCCACATTCTCCTTTGCATCTCTCAGAGGACTGTGTCCGTTGATGTGCACCCTACCTTGTTCAAAGGGACACTCAGCCCCATTCATTGGCTTTAAAATAAGATTCAAAGACTCTGATCTAATCCAGCAAAGTCGTCTTTCAGGTGAGGAAACTTTCAGGCCCAGAAAGTGATTTTGCTGAGGTCACCCAGAAAGCTCCTGCCACAAGTCAACTCAAACCTCAGATCTTTCCATCCTAGCTCCCAGGGCTCTCCCCCCACAGCCTGGGTCTTTCAGTGCTTCCTAAAGGGAGGGCCTGATGACACGTGGCTGTGTTCACTGGCCTGGCTTCCTCTGGAGGCTGGGGATAAGAAAAATCCAATACTGCTCCCATTTATTCAACCTTCATGGATACCAGCCACTTCCTTCTCAATCTTAATGGTCACCCTCTACTGCCCCTTAAGCCCCGTAACCCAGAAGCCTGGTCAGACAAGACTCACATCCTCAGAGAGACAACCACCAGAGGTGATTGCCTTAGGGGTACGGCCAGTTTTACTTTTTTTCTTCATCTTTGCTGCTGCCAGAGTACCAGGGCAGTTCTTCTGCTGGTATTCTCTCAACTGTGGAAAGGAAATCAGTAAAACTCATGAGAACTGTAAGTCTCTAAATTCACGTGCTACAGCATTTACAAAGTACTCATTCATGCCCCCACCAACCGTACAAATTGTCATAATAATCACTTAAGGACTGAACAAATAGACTGAAAACATGATTTTTTTTAAAATAAGCATGTATTTAAATTTATTCTTCTGACCCTGAGATCTGGGTTTTGT
>NW_006204394.1:0-5525 GCF_000334495.1 Tupaia belangeri chinensis | reverse complement strand
TCAGTCTATGCATATCTTTATCCATGAAGTGAGTTTCCTGTATGTAACAGATAGAAGGTTTTTGTTTTTTTATCCACTCAGCCAGTATGTGTCTCTTGATTGGAGAATTTAATCTATTCACATTCAATGTTATTATCGATGTTACTGGATCTGTTGCAATGTTTAAGTTAACCATTGTCTTAGTTGCCATTTACTCCTTTGTTTCTGTCTGTTACTTCTTTAGTTTTCCTGGAACAGTACCTTCTTCAGGATTTCTTGGAGAGCTGGCCTGGTGCTGCCAAATTCTTTCAGGTTTTGTTTGTCTGAGATGATTTTATTCTTTTTTTCCCATATGAAGGAAAATCTTGCAGGATATAATAATCTTGGTTGAAATTGTTTCTCTCTTAACACTTTCAATACATCTTCCCATTCTTTCCTTACTTGCATTGTTTCCGTTGAGAAGTCCAGTTTTAGCCTAATGGGGGTGACCTTTGTAAATCACTTGTCGTTTCTCTCTTGCCAGCTCTAGTATCTTATCTTTATCTGTGGTCTTAGCCAGTCTGGCTATGACATGCCTTGGGGATGATCTTCTTGGGTTGATTCTATTTGGGGTCCTTTGTATTTCTTGTGTCTGGATGCTTGAGTACCTCTCTAGACTTGGGAAATTTTCTTCCAAGATTTCATGGAATAGGTTTTCCATGCCCTTATTAGTTTCTTAATTTTCTAGGATACCAATTATTCGGATGTTAGGACGTCTAATGGAATCTAGTATTTCTCGTATGTTATCCTCATGTTTCCTTTTGTTATTTTCTCTCTATATTTTTTTCTAGGTCAGAAGCTTTATCTTCTATATCAGAGATTCGATCTTCAGTATGGTCTAATAGACTTTTAATACTTTCTAGAGAGATTTTGATTTCCTGTATTACAGACTTTATCTCTAATAGTTCCATCTTATTCTTTCTTAGCATGTCCATTTCTTCCTTCATATCGTGGAATGACTTTCTCATCTCCTGTAGTTCATTGTCTCTTTTCTGTTCCAGCTCATATTTTTTGTTCAACATGAATGTTCTAAATTCTATCTCGGACATTTTGGTAACATCCTCTATTTTTTCAAGAAAAGGAAGGGAGTCACTGTGCTCTTTTGATGGAGACATATTTCCTGCTTTATTCAGACCTGAGGTTCTTCTTCTACTTCTAACCATTGGGAGATGTGTTCCCTTTGAAATACCTTTCAAGGGAACATTTCCTAGAATAGGAGCAAGTGTGTTTCTTTTTTGCTGTGAAATGAAGACTGTCAAAATCTCTCTTCCATTGTGTTTAGCAATGTGATAAAAAAAAACAAAAACAAAAAACAAAAAACAAACAAACAAAAAAACCCCAATTATTCTCTTCAGGTGTACAAAGAAAAGTATCTCCTTTTTCGCAGGTGGTTCAGTGAAAGGGAGGATCCCAGAGAGTCTTAAAATACTAGAATATTTCTGAACTTTAATTCTAGACCTACCTACACCACGAGGGATGGTGTAGATAAATGAAGTGAGGAGCAAATAAGTGGGAAGAAAATAAGGAGAATAAAGAAAAAGTCATGCTGGGGCTTTGGTGGGGAGTCCTCCCACAGAGTTCCTGGCCCAGGGATGGGAAGATGGGAGTGGGGTGTCTGTAGGGCTGATGGAGTTCCTATGTGGTAATGAGAAGTGAGAAATTTACAAATGAAAGAAGAAGAGAAGGAGAGAGGAGACAAAAAAGTGTACCTGGCTGACAGAGAAAGGGGTCTCTGGCTTGGGGGCCCTGGGGCTGGGACTTAGGCGGGGAGTCTTCCCACAGAATTCCTGGCCCCAGGGTCAGAAGATGGGAGTGGGCTTGGCCTTTCTCTTTTTAATCTCTGTCTTTTCTCCACCTAGGACAGAAACCTGCTAACCACCTACAGGTTTTTCTGATTTTGGCCTACGGCTTCAACTTCATGGCTGTGAAGTCACCCCCAGCCAGGGCCTCTCTGCTCCCAGACCCTGCATCAGCCAGGTAGGATAACTGCTTTACTCCCTCTTGCTGTCTTCCTCTGTCCATTCTAACTTTGTTTTTTGTCTTTTTTGAAAAAACTGCTCTCTGCCCTCCTTGGGCCTTTGTCTTTTTAATCTCTGTCTTTTTCTTACCTAAGATAGAAACTTGCTAGCTGCCTCCAAGTTTTCCTGATTTTGGCCTCACATGATGCTTGCACACCACGTGATTTTTCATTTTCATCTCAATTTTTTCCTTTTTCCTTTTTTCTTCTAGCACTTTTCTTCTTTTGCCTTTTCCTTCTGTCCCTATTTTTATTTTCTATCTTCTTTTTTTTTTTTTACTGTATTTTTCTGTTTTACTTCTTAGCTTTTACCCTCTGCATAGAGTAGTCTAGGTGCAAAGTAGCTATCCATCTGAGCATTGTGTGTTTTCAACAATTCTTTTCCTCATCACTGTAGAGGTTGCAAAATGAGTGAAATTCTCCTTCACATATTCGATTGTAAATCTCCACCAGTGTGTCCCACATTGGAGGACTTAGTAAAATGGAGAAATAGCACAGAATTATTTCACAGTGGGGGAAACACGAAAGTTCACAGTCACTGAATTCCTCTGCAACAATTTGACCAGAAGTGAATACATCTCCAAATGACTATCCAAGAGCCTCAAGGATGAGAGAATCAAGTAGTACATCTTCACCAAGGGAACAGTATAACCTGTTTTCAAGTAGGGAAATTTAGAGCATGTTATGAAATGTCAGAAAAAGTATTTAGAATATTTATGGAACAAAATTCTATGAGATTCAAGAGAAAAGAGACATTGAGCTCCAATACGAGGAAGTCCTTCCATGATATGAAAGAAGAATTGGACACCATACAAAAGAAGCAATTGGAGCCGTTAGACATGAAGTGTATAATTCAGGAATTTAAAACTTCCCTAAAAAGTATCAAAAGCATGCTAGACCATGCAGAAGATAGAATTTTGGAAGTAGAAGACAAAACCAATCGCCTAGAAAATTTTATCAAAAATACTGAGAAAACAGCCAAGAAAACTGAGGATAATATACGAGAAATACTAGATACCATAAAACGCCCAAATATATAAATAATTGGTATCACAGAAGGTGAAGAAACTAATAAGAGCATTGTAATCTATTCAATGAAATCCTAGAATAAATATTTCTAAGTCTAGAGAGTCACTCAATCATCCAGACCCAAGAAATACAAAGAACGCCAAGTAGAATCAATCCAAAAAGATCATCTCCACACCATATTATAGCTATATTGACCAAAACGACAAAGACAAGATACTAAGATTGGAAAGGGAGAAATCTCAAATCACATACAAAGGCTATCCCATCAGGCTAACACTGGACCTCTCATCAGAAACAATGCAAGCAAGGAAAGAATGGGAAATATATATTCAAGGTGTTAAATGAAAAATGATTTCAATCAAGAATACCATACCCAGCAAGATTATCCTTCATATGGGAAAAGAAAATAAAAATGTTCTCATATAAACAAAATCTGATATAATTTACCAACTCCAGATCGGCTCTTCTAGAAATTCTGAAAGGAATACTATATCAAGAAAACTAAAGAGAGACATACAGCAATAAGAGAACAAAAACCAACCAGGAATATGGCCAACTTAATGGTAGGGACAAGTCTGGAAATATCGATAATAACATTGAATGTCAATGGATTAAGTTCTCCTATCAAGAGACACAGACTGGCTAAATCGATTAAAAATCAGAAACTTTCCATCTCCTGCCTACAAGAAACCCATCTCATGGATAAAGACATACATAGACTAAAAGTGAAGGGATGGAAAACGGTATACCATTCAAAAGGAAACCAAAAAAGAGCAGGAGTTGCTATACCGATTTCAGACAAAATAGGCTTCAAGACAAAAATCATTTTAAGAAAAGACAAAAAAGGGCATTATATAGTAATAAAAGTGCTAATTCATGAAAAAGATATTACACTTATAAATATCTATGCACTAAACCTAGTAGCACTCAAATATGTAAAGGAAAGACTGCTAGATCTAAAAGGGGAAATAGACTGTAACACTATAATTGTTGGAGATCTCAACATCCCATTATCTCCTTTAGACAGGTCAATGAGACAAAAAATAAGCAAAGAGATTCAGAACCTCAGTGATACCATAAATCAGATGGACTTTATAGACATCTATAGAACTTTCCACCTAAAAAACACAAAATATAAATTTTTCTCAGCCCTACATGGTACTTTCTCAAAGATTGATCGATCACATGATAGGACAAAAAAACAGCCTTTACAGATTGAAAAGCACAGAAACTATATCCAACATCTTTTTAGACCAGGATGGAATTAAATTTGATATTAATCTCAGTAAAAGCCCTAGAAAATATAAAATACATGGTAACTAAATAACCTACTTCTGAATGACTCCATGACTACTGCAGAGATTAAGACGGAAATCAAAAGATTCATGGAAACTAACGATAATGAGTACACAAGTTTCCATAATCTATGGGATACTGCATAAGAGGGAAGTTCATAGCAATTAGTGCACACAAGAAAGAGATGGGAAGTTGGTGAAAGGACAACCTAATATTATGCCTCAGGGAATTGGAAAAAGAACAACAAAAAAATCCAAAAATGCCAGGAGAAAAATAATAAATATTCAAGCAGAAATAAAAGAAAGAAAATAAGCGAACTATACATAAAATAAATGAAAGCAAAAGCTGGTTCTTTGAAAAGATAAACAAGATTGACACACCATTAGCCAGACTAATTAAGAAGAAGACAGAAAGTAACCAGATAAGTCAAATCCGCAACGAATCAGGCAACATTATGACAGACATAACAGAAATACAAAACATCATTAGAGGGTACTCTGAGTGACTCTATGCCAACAAAGAAGAAAACCTGGATGAGATGAACAAATTCATGGACACATATAATCTACCAAGATTGTCTCAGGAGGACATAGAAAGCCTGAGTAGACCAATAACAAGCAATGAGATTGAATCAGTAATAAGTAACCTCCCAACAAAGAAAAGTCCAGGCCCTGATGACTTCACTGCCAAATTTTACAAAACGTTTAAAGAAGATGTAACTCCCATTCTACTCACACTGTTTCTTGAGATTCAGAAGGAAGAAACACTTCCGAATTCATTCTATTAAACCTCCATTACCCTCATTCTCAAAACAGATAAGGATACGACAAAAAAGGAAAACTACAGGCCTATATCCCTGATGAACATAGATAGATGCAAAAATTCTCAACAAGATACTTGCTAATCAAATTCAACAGCATATAAAAGAAGTTATTCATCACGACCAGGTAGGCTTTATTCCAGGGATGCAAGGGTGGTTTAACATATGCAAAACCATAAATGTAATACACCATATTAACAGAAAGAAAGAAAGGTAAAAACCATATGATCATTTCAATCAATACGGAAAAAGCATTAGACAAAATACAACATGACTTTATGATCAAGACTCTTAGTAAAATAGGCATAGAATGACCCTTTCTGAGCATAATAAAAGCCATTTATG
>NW_006204393.1:0-1190 GCF_000334495.1 Tupaia belangeri chinensis | reverse complement strand
ATTGTACTGTCTATGGATGAAGAGGAGTTATACTTTTCCCTTAAGGAAGAGGTATTTCTTGGTTTCTCACACCTCTTGTACCTGTGCAGTGATTTCTAGTCATCATATGGGTTATTCATTTCTTCATATTTTCTAGAAGTTCAATCTGAGTGATCAGAGAAGCACAGGAAGAGATAATCTGCAAACTCCATGGCATTCCATTTTTTTCCCCTTTGTGTTGCAGATTCTGTGGGAATTGAGGAATGTGAGGACCCTAACAATATTCAGATGCTTGGCTACTATTCACTTAGACCTGTCTGGACACTCAGTGTGTGTAGGTGAGCAGCAAAGCGATGAGGTAGAAAAAAAAAGAAAAACAGAGAAAAAGAGAAAAAAATGAGAGAAAAAATGATAAAGCAAGCAAACAAAAAGATTTCTTTGTTAATCTTATAGAACAAAAAATGAAGGGACCAGAAGTCAGTGTAATGGTTATGTTGCTGGAATCCCATGTAGTAGACCATGGTTCAAGTCCCAGACCCAGTGGCTTAAACTCACACCAGGCACGTGTGCTTACGTGCCCAAGATCCTGAGAGGAGAATGGAGGAAAAGGAATTGCAATGTGGCCATCCCCTCTGGTGGGTGATTTCTCGCTTTTTGTCTCTCTGTCTCTCTCTGTCTTTCTGGTGAGTGTTCACACCCTATAGCAAAAACCTCTCCAAAAAAATACCCAAAACAAACAAACAAACAAAACCAAAAAAATGAAAACTGCATGACATGCCATATAAAAGTACTAGATCTCAGCTCACATGGCAGACTCACTCTTCTCTGGCTGGCCTTTTATAGTTTCCTAGATGGGAAGGGATTATTACCACCATAAAGGAGTATTTCAGAGCCAAGAAAATACCTTTAAAATTTTTAAAAAGAAAAATTCATGAAAAGACAGAGACAGAAAGAGACAGAGAGAAAAGAACAGAGGGGGCTCTACCAGGGTGACTTCACAGCAGAACTTCATTACTTGCCGGAGGCCTGCTCCAACTGGGGTGGGTTGAAGCTCGTACACAGGAAGGCGACACGGATGATCAGGAGCAATCAGACTGAGACCTTGATGCTGTTTAGCATGTTCTAAGCTGACTACAGTCAGAGCCAGCTCAAGACTGCAGCCCCAGTGGCTATCAAGCAAACATATTTATTGAGGGATGTCTTACAGGAGT
>NW_006204392.1:0-4069 GCF_000334495.1 Tupaia belangeri chinensis | reverse complement strand
TCATAACCTATCTCTTAATCTGTTTTCCTAAATGAAAAATAAACAGAAATTTTAAAACTACCCTTAATTTGTTCTTATTTCCTTAAATATACTAATGGCATGCATTTTTTATTAAGTACAAGTGAAAGTTTTTTATTTATTTATTTATTTTTGGGTTTTTTTTTTTTTTTGGAGAGGTTTTCGCTATAGGACTCATGCGCTCACCAGACAGACAGAGAGAGACATAGAGACAGAAAGCAAGAAATCACCCCCCAGGGGGGATGGTCATGCCACAATTCCTTCTCCTCCATTCTCCTCTCGGGATCTTGGGCACACACGCAAACGCGCCCGGTGTGAATTTTAAGCCACCGGGTCCGGGACGCAAACCGTGGTCGACTACGTGGGAGTCCAGAGACATAGCCATTACACTAACTGCTGGTTCCCTTTTTTTATTTTGTTTTAAGCCAAGACTTGAAAGAAAAGTCATTTCAAGGAATAGCATAAGTATTTTTTCATTTATTCTCAACAAAATGACATATGATAAATTTCCAAACCAATTGCTCCATAGTTGTTGTATATATGCTTACAGTAAATTAAATTTTATTACCTTTCAGACAAATCCAGTTTGATGATTTAATCCTTGTATTAAGTCGGTAGCTCCTATATTACTGTCCCTGTTTTAAAAAGAAGCAAATTGAAGGTAAGAGAGGTTTACTAATTTACTTGCCTCAGATCACGATCTAAGAGTTTCAGCTACAATATTTGAATATAGATCTTGTCAAACACAGTTATTTGTGGTATGTTTATGATTATACACAATTTTATATGTGATGTTAATGGCTCACTATAAGCAAGATGATACAAAATGTGTGTATCCTTTTCCTATATCTAACAATGTATTTTCAAAATAATGCTTCTCTGTGCTCAAGGAAAATATAAGGTGAGTTTGTTCTATATTGTTACATAACACTTTATGACTCAAGTCTTCTTTGATGATAAAACTCCAACTCATGTCACTTATCACCAATGTCCTTTTGTTAAACTCAATGATCATCTGAAACTATTTCCTCCACACTTTGTCCATGTGGTAATGCTACAATGTGGAGCAACCGTTTGGGGGGATAACTGTGTGCTCTAGCTCATGTGTAGATATTTCAGATTCATTCGAAATGAAAACTTTGTCCACAAACTCTATGCCTGGAAGATAATATAATTGGTAGTTAATCTGATGGTAAATAAGGAAGCAAATAAATAAGCAATGTAATTTTTTTTGTACCAAGTATGTTGAATAAAATATTTTTAAGAGTGCAATACGGATGATAAGAACTGAATGTAGATTTGTGTTGTGATTGCAACATAGCTAAAATTTTCGTTAAGTCTGAGTTTAACCACATATTTTCCTTTTTTTTTTTTTTTTTGTCACAGGACACTTGCATTCAATGAAGAGAGACAGGCAGAGATAGTGAGAGAGAAAGTGAGAAATCAATCACCTCCAGCGGGCCAGCAGATGATGTGCCAGTTACATCACTGGACTCCCACATGACTGAACTTGGTGACTTCAAAATCATGCTAGATGAGTGTGTTACATGCCCAAGATCCCAGGAAGAGAATGGATGGAAGGGACTGCAGCATGGCCCTCCCCCATAGGAGGTGATTTTTCACTTTCTCTTTCACTGTCTCTCTCTCTGGTGACCACATGTGCCCAAAGACAAAAACCTGTAAAAAAACATTTTAAGCTTCTCTGATAAAAGAATACATGAGTACGTAACTACTTTTTCTCTGCTCACAGTAATAAATCTCCACAAATGGATCACTATATCTGAAATTGATTCATGAATTTTGTAATACACCCTTTATTCAAATTGCTTATAATTTGTTTAATATAAAACTGATTGTAAAAATAGGATTCCTTCAAAACATATTTGGCTGACTCAGGACCAGCAGTTAGTGTAATGGCTAGGTCACTGGACTCTCACGTAGCCTACCACGGTTTGAGTCCTGGACCCAGTGACTTAAACTCACGCCAGTTGCATGTGCATGCATGCCCAAGATCCCAAGAAGAGAACGGAGGAGAAGGGATTGTGGCATGGCCATCCACCTTGGGGGGTGATTTCTTGCTTTCTGCCTCTCTGTCTCTCTCTGTCTTTCTGGAGAGTGCACGTGCCTTTTACCAAAAACTTCTCCAAAAACAAACAAACAAATAAACAAAAGCAAAAACAAAACAAAACAAACAAAAACATATTTGGTTGACTCTACACATCCTAAAAGAAACCCATTAATTTATAGGTAATTATTTTGTATTGAACTAGTATTGACTCACTTTCTTACCATGATAGATAGTAAAACATTTTTGACAAAATTTTGTCAATTCTAAAATACATGTGAATATATGCTCTTGTTTGAACAGTAGCCTTGATAAGAAAATAATGTGAGACGAATAGAGATGGAGGCCAAGGGCTGTTAGATGTTATCACATGTCCTACACACTTGTTTATGAAAAAATTTGCTATTAGATGAGTAATAAGAAATGTAAAGAACAGAAAAATTTCCCCCAGATTGAGCTATCTATATTTTGGATCAATATAAGTTTTGTAATGTAAAACATAATGAAGAGAGAACTTTAAAGCAGTAGGAAAGAATGAAATATTGGATACATTTTACAAGGACAGACTGCTGTAGCCATCGCTCCAACACCCAGTTCTTACATCTGGGCAGTGGCTTCTTCTGTCTTTGTCTTTCTCCTTTCTGATTGGAACTTACAGAAAAACAAAATCACCCTAATTCGTCTGTGAAAAAATATATTTCTCATATTGTCTGACCTACTCCATCTTGAGAGTCTTATTTCTGTGTCATCCCATCCTGTTCCTTTGATAGAAACAAAAAAGGGAAGAGGCAAAGCATGGGATAAAATAGAAAATACTAAATATGTGAAATGAGAACAGGGGTTACAGGATGAATTGCTAAAGACTTGGTGCTGAGTGATTTTTTTCATTTATTTGTTTTATTGTTATTATTTATTTTAGTAATGTTTATATCTGACTGGGAGTGTGGTCCATGTTAGTTTATTGTTCTGTGTCATGAAAGACATCTAAAATTTCAATTATAAAAACAAAAACAGGGACCAGCAGATGACATAATGGTTGCTTCACTGGACTCTCACATAGTTGGCCATGGTTTGAGTCCCATACCAAGAGGCTTAAGACTCACTGTAGGTGTCTGTGCATGTAAGCCCAAAATCCCAAGAGGAGCATTGAGGAGAAAGGATTGCATCATGGCTGTCCCCCCTGGGGGTTGACTTCTTGCTTCCTGTCCTTCTGCTTCTTTCTGTCTCTCTGGTAAGTGCATGAACTCTACAGCAAAAATCTCTCTTAGGAGGAAGGAAGGAAGGAAGGAAGGAAGGAAGGAAGGAAGGAAGGAAGGAAGGAAGGAAGAAAGAAAGAAAGAAAGAAAGAAAGAAAGAAAGAAAGAAAGAAAGAAAGAAAGAAAGAAAGAAAGAAAAAGTAAGGCTAGCCTTTAGTGTGGTTGTTAAAGCAGCAGGATTCAACATGGTCCATTGCATTAAGCTCTCTGACCTAGCAGTCTGTAAAACACACCAGGAGCAAGTGTGAGCGTGCCCCAAATCACACAAGTAGGGAGAAATGCAACATAATAATTCCCCATAGAGTGTGTTTTCACATTTTCCCTCTCTCTGTTTCTGTCTCTCTCTTTCCAATGAGTGCACAGGCTCTCTGGTAAAATTAGAAACAAAACAAACAAACAAACAAAACTACTTCTCTCTCAATGTCATAAATGATTAAAATGCTGGTGATTATAAAATTTTTCATGAATTCTTTAAATTCTCCATTTTACTATATGGTATGAAAAAACATAAAAATAGTAAAGATAACATGTTTAAAGACTATGTATCACCAAGCTTTTTGGTATGGGTGCTCTCTGAAAGGGCCTAATGAACTAAGTCCACAATATCTCTCTAATGTCAGTCTCAATGTTACATTCATTGAAAGTAAATAGACCTGTCATCTTTCTATACTGATTTTCTAAAAATTGGATCATACTATTTTTTCACTTTTCAATCAAATGTCTTTTTTTT
>NW_006204391.1:0-15738 GCF_000334495.1 Tupaia belangeri chinensis | reverse complement strand
AAGTTTTAAATATAAAGCCAAAGTATAAAACTACTCATAGGAAACTCTTGAAGACATTGGAGTAAGATTTCTTTTCTTAAATAAGACCTCTTTATTTATGTATTCACATTTTTTAATACATTTATGTATTTATGTATTCACATTTTTTAATACATTCAATTGCATTATTTAGCTTACAAAGTGAACATTTCAATATGCGAACATTTCTCCCTGGTCCAGTTGATCAAAATATCTGCAACAGATAACAACGCTACCTCCCCATCCCGACAATGCTCTGTCTCCGTATCTCTCCTCCAAATCTCCTTCCCCAGGCCCCACTCCTCCACACACCCCACATCTGGCATTCACACCCATCTCTTGTGTTTGTACATCCTTTAGCCCATCAGTTTCCATCATAGAGTGTAGACACTAAGACTCTTAAAGCACAGGCTTAATCCCAAAAGTAGACAAGTGGAATGATATCAAGCTAAAAAGCTTCTTCACAGCAAAGAAAACAACAATTATACTAAAAAGACAACTCTCAGAATGGGACAAACTACTTGAATGTCACTTCTCAGGCAAGGGATTGATAACTAAAAAATACAGGGAATTCAAGCAGCTCACCCAAGGAAAAAAAAAGAAAAATCCAATTTAAAATAGGCAAATCAGGGCCAACAAGTCACATGATGGTAAAGGCACTGGACTCCCACTTGGCCTAGAGCAGGTAGAGTCTCAAACCTGGAAGTCTGTTTTCTCACCCTCCCTCTCTCTGTCTCTCTCTGTCTCTGTCCCTCTCTGGACAAATTGAAGAATAATAATAAATAAAACTGAATAAATAATTCTTAAAAAAAATGGGCAAATGAACTGAATAGACAACTCTCCACTTCCAAATGGCCGCAAGACATATGAAAAAATGTTCAAACTCTCTTTCCATAACAGAAATGCAAATTAAACCACAATGAGATACCATTTAACCCAAGTGAGAATTGCTAGGATCAAGAAAATAAAGAACATTGGTTCCTCAAAAAAAACTACAAATATAATTACCATGTGACCCAGTAATCCCATTTCTTGGCATTTACTCAAAGGACAGAAAAACACACAGTCGGAAAGACACACATTTATGTTTATTGTTGCATTATTCACAATTGTTAAGACAAGGAATCAACTCAAGTGTCCAAAAACTGATAACTGGGTTGAAAAATGGTGGTACACATGTACTAAAGAATATTACTGAGCCATGAGAAAGAATGACACTTCTGTTGTTTGATTTTAAGTAGATGAATATAGAGGACTTAATATTAAGCAAAGCGAGCTAAACTTTGAAAGAGGCACACTGCATATCCCCACTCAATGTGTCCTGAATGTCTGCACTCTATGGCAGAAATGAAAAGATCCAAAGATATGATAGTGGAGAGGAGGATCAGTGTAGACAGCAGAGATTGTAAGTGAGGGCAGTGGGTGGTTGAAAGTGAGCAAAAAGAGAAAAGAGAAAAAAAATGATTAACAGACACAAGACAAAAGTTCTGTTAAACAAAAAGCTGTCATTTTTGCTTTAAAAAATAAAATTTAAGAAAATATTTTGGCCAGTTATAAAACACGCTGGATGCTAAAGTCCACATTATCAACAAGAGCAGTTAAGGTCCTAATATATGATAAAATGATGGACCCCAAAAATGAAAAATTGTGGTCTCAAATATATTTCTTCTTTTGATGGATTCAAATGGTTTTACTTTCTAAACAGAGTTCTCATTTTTTTCCGGAAAGGAGTGATACTCAGTACTCAGACAACTCTCCAAAGAAGACTTCCAAATGGCCAAAAGGCATATTAAAAAATGTTCAAAATCTCTTTTTGAACATTTCAGTAAGACAAAACTCTTCAGTAAAACAAAATAAATAATACTTACTGTGATTGCACTTGAGAGGGAATAGCACCCTATGAAGCCTACATTATCCAACAAGATGACTGAGAACTTACAGATCATTTTGAAGAGAGTATGGAAATGACTTAGAGAAAGTGGAAAAATGACAGAGGGAAAGCTGTTGGATTTCAGAGAGAGCAGAAATCTGAATTTAAAGTCTTACTAATAAAATACAGAGACTGAAATCAGAAGAATGAAAACTCCCAGCACACTCATAGGAGGACTAAGTTCTACTCCCAAATCTGATCAAGAATCAAGAAATTAGCTCTGAGGCATTGAGGTTTGTAATCAGGGCAGTTTATTCTATTCCAGAAAAATTGGTCCTTTTATACCTTCCCCCAAATAGCCTTTTCAGGGCTCTCTTTATGTCTTTATTCCTCAGACTGTAGATGAAGGGGTTCAGCATGGGGGTGACCACAGTGAACATCACTGAGGCTGCTCCACTTGAGAGTGAGCTGTGGGTAGCACCAGCACTGAGGTACACTCCTAGGCTTGTACCATAAAATAAGGAGACGACTAAGAGGTGAGAGGCACAGGTGGAAAATGCTTTGTACTTCCCCTGAGCTGATGGAATTGCACGAATGGAGAAAACTATCTTAGAGTAAGAGTAAAGGATCCCTGTGAGAGGACCACCACCGAGCAGCACAGATGCAAAATAGGTCACTACATTATTTAGAAAAGAGTCAGAACAGGCAAGGTGGACCAACTTACTAAGATCACAGTAGAAGTGGGGGATTTCCACATGTGTACAGAAGGACAGCCGCAATGCCATTAGGCTATGCAATAATGCATGCAGAGCACCTATGGTCCAAGATGCCAGAGCCAGTTGTTCACAGAGCCAGGGGTACATGATAACAGAGTAGTGCAGGGGATGACAGATGACCACATACTGGTCATAGGCCATCACTGTCAGGAGAAAGTCATCTACCACAAAAAGAACATCTGGGTGATGCAGCCTGCATAGGTGATGGCCTTGTTCTGTGTCTGGATGTTCATCAGCATCTTTGGGATGGTGGTGGAGGTGAGACAGATGTCAGTAAAGGACAGGTTGGAGAGGAAAAAGTACATGGGGGTGTGCAGGTGGGAGTCTGAGATGGTGGCCAGGATGATGAGCAGGTTTCCACATACGGTGATCAGGTACATGCAGAGGAAAAGCCCAAATATGAGGGGCTGCAATTTTGGTTCCTCTGAAAGTCCCAGAAGAAGAAATTGTAAAATTTGTGTATCATTTCCTGGTCCCATGGTGACTACCTGAAAAGAAGAACATGCAATGGCTAATTCCACATGAGCAGGTATTACTCTCAGAGTTGAAATGCCATAGTTAGTGTTTTGTCTTCACAAGTTATTTTTTAATTTTTTTGTATAAATCTAACCTGCTTTAGGCTTTCACAGTGCCATCTCTGATTAGGGCTTCTTGTCTCCTTCTTTATTCCCATAGATCATTTGTTTTGCAGAATTTTTAACATTTATTTCTTGATAAAAGAAAATAATAGTACATATTTATGGACTAAAATATAATTTTACAAAATATTTTATTTGCTGTTTGTTTCTGTTTTGTTTTTTGTTTAGCTCTTGTGCACATGCGTTCACCCGACAGAGAGACAGAGAGAGAGGAAAGGTTGAGAAATCACCCCCCACGGGGAATGACCATCCCACAATACTCTCTTCTCTCAGGATGTTGGGAGTGCATGCAAACATGACCAATATTTTTTTCAAGCTGCTGGCTGGGACTTTAACTGGCAGTGGACCATGTGCAATCCAGCCATCTTCACCACCACACCATCAGCTGGCCCAATAACTGCATTGTTATATTCATTGAAAAACAACTCTGGGGCCAGCAGGTGGCTTGGTGGTTAAGGTGTTTGCCTCCCACATGATTGTTTGCGGTTCGAGTCCCAGACCTGATGACTTGCTTTGTCACTCTCTCTCTCTCTTTGTTTCTTCTGGTCAAAGTGAATAATAATAAGAATGTAATAAAATAAATCATTCTTTTTTAAAAAAGAAAAAAATCATAACTTTTACTCTTTTACCAATCCCTTGGCAACCACCATTCTATTGTCTGCTTCTTTGACTTGGATCGCTTCAGATATCTTAGTTAAGTGTAATTGCTCAGTATTTTATTTCAAGAATATTCCATGGATTTATCTCCTTATTTTTCTCTGTTGATTAGTATTTAGACAACTGTATTATAAGATCATAGTTTGGGGGAATATCAGGTGTTATAGTGATTAAGGTGCTGGATTCCCACATGACCAACTGTGGTTCAAGTCCTGAACATGGAGACTTTAAAATTACAATGGACAAGAGTGCATGTATGCCCAAAAACTTGAGAAGAAATTGGAGGAGTAGGGATTTCAGCATGCACAACCCCCTGGGGTATGATTTCTCACTCTTCCTCTCTTAGTCTCTCTCTCTCTCTTTCTCTCTCTCTAGTAAGCAAATATACCCTATGGCAATAAAGAAAAAAGAGGTATTTATTTTTACTACTAATGTACAAGAATTTTTCTAAGTTAATAAAAATATAGAGTGAATGGGTGTGTATGCAATATGATGGCCTCTTAGATTTGATAACACAAAATCTATTAAGTTTTCACATTCACCCAATATATATCTACATCAATCAACACATAAAATAATGCAAAGCTACTCTGAAATTTTTATTTTAAAACTTAAATTCATTATTAAAAGTAAAAACTCAAAAGAATAAAATATACTCAGACCCCAGAACATAAAAACATTTTCAAGATTTACAATAAAGTAAAATGCTAATAGACTCACAAACGTATTCCATTACACCAACAAGAAAATAGTTGTAAGTAAAAACTATTTACCTGTTGATGATAACATGTATAGTATTCTTAACTGGACTGGTCATGTTGAGTAAATTCTCTTTACAAGCCAAATGATATATAGGGATCAAATGTTTTAAAAAAATGAGAATTAATAATAACGATAATCTGAAATAAATGATGAAAAGCTTTTTGATGATATGGACAGTAATGTCTTTGTCTTGACTGATACGCATGGTAATCATGCTGGAAAAAAGAAATGTAATACACCATAAATATATGTTATCAAATGTTATATGAAAATAAAATAAAATTTTAAAAACTCTTTAATATTCTCATTTTAACGTGAGAATAAAATTTCTTATGTGAATGCACAACATGAAAGAAGAAACCGTGAAATGTATGTCTCATGAACTACAGTTGCAATGTATGAATTGCAAACAACCCACTTATCCTGATTCTTCGAAAATTACAGTAATATGCACAAATATACTCATTCCAAAAGTTCCTTAACAGACCCAAAAGTCATTGCACATCTCATCAAATACCTGATTCTATGTTTCCTGCTTCTTCAACTGAGAATTCCTATGCACATGTTGTAATCTGACTGAAATCATTTTATTACTCCCATTCCTTCCTCATTCCATCCAATTGGAAGTCTATTCCCATCACTAAATTGTCCACAATGATGCCTGTATGGTTAAGTCTGACAGACACATGGCTTGGTAACATATTAAATACATTAATGATAAATAATGTGGTCAGATAAGTAACCAAACACATCAGTATCTTGGCTCTTGCTGGGTTGGTTTGGCTCTCAGGTGATCTTAAGTAGATACCTTGGCATGCATTCTCTCTGAACTGTTCCTGCAGTACCTACCAGGCTCTCAGAGTCATCTGCATAGGGTCACAGAGAGGACAGTCTTCTTGTGAAGGGTGAATTTCTCCCTGAATGGTTGGTGATGGAGACTGCAGTTCTATCCCCAGGCAAGATACAATGAAAAAATTAAGCATGGTCTCCTAGCCAGTCTGTAGATATCAGATAAACCAACCATGACTTGTCCAGGCTTAGTCTGCACTCCTTGAGGGACAATGACAGAGCAAACATTTGCAGCTCCCTCTATCTGCTCATGAGGTGCATTTCCTCCTTATAACTGTAATCTCTTAGTACCTGATTTCCCTCTTGGACACTGGCCTGGAAAGAAAGGAAGAATTTCCTGTTTACTTGCAGCTCTCAAAGGACCACATTGAAAGTGCAATGACTCCAGTCTTTATTACACGCTCTCTGTGAAGTCTCCTGCCTCTAAATGTCATTAGCACCTTTTACCAACCTTGAGTTGAAATTTAATTGTCACAGGTCTGCAGGTGGCGTGGAAGTTAAGGTGCTGGATCCCACATTACTAACTGAGCTGTTCTAGTCCCATGCCAGGTGGCTTAAAAAAATCACATTGGTTATGTGTACATGCATGTCCAAAATCCTGAGAGGAGACTGGAGAAGGAACTGTAGTATGGCCATCCCCCGGGAAGTGATTTCTCTCTTTCCTTTCTTTCATTCTGTCTCTCTGTGAGAACCCTAAACCTATTACAAAACTTTTTAAAGAAATTTATATATATACATATTATATATATATAATATTATATATTATATATACACACATATATACATATGCATATACATATATACCTATACATATATGTATATGTGTATATATAATATATAAATGTGTATATGTATATATATATACATATATATACACATATGTGTGTGTGTGTATATATATGGAAAAGTGACTGCATTGATGTGTTCTTAGAGGTAGCTAGGAGAAATCAGTAGGATATAAATGCTTTACAGGAAACTTTGACCTTAAATCAAATGATTAGGACAGGAATTCAACCTCTTCTGAGTCATCCTTTGATCAAAAATTTTGAAGAGAATCTTGAACACAAATGAAACATATGTTGGATGATGCTAATATTTGTTCATTCACTGTCCCTTCAATCAATATGCCAAAATTTAAAAGAGGAGTAGAGAGACATGACATTTGTAGGACACAGATATGGTTTATTATCTGTTAATGATAACATGTATGCTATTCTCAATAGGACTGATATGAGAAGTATTTTGTGTTTGGTAAATTCTCTTTATGAGCCAAATGATGTATAGCAATTGAATGTTTAAAAAATAATGCACACACACACACACACACACACACACACACATATATATATTCTGAAAAAGAAATGAAAAGCTATTTGCTGATGCTGATGTGCATAGCAATGTCTTTGTCCTGACGGATATGCATGTCAATCGTGATGGAAAAAGAAATATTATACACTGTAAAGATATATGTGATTAAATGTAATTAAAATAATAATAATTAAAAAGTTAAAGAAAAAAAATAAAAGGAGTTCTAAGATAAAAAAAATTAGGGCCCCAATGCTTTCACATGTCATGAGTTCTCCATAATTATTAAAACTTATGAGACACAGGAAAAAATTTAAAAGAGGGGGAGGTAATTCATTTTAAACACTTCAGGGGGTTATAATTACAGCCAGTACTGGAGGTGTTCGAGGAGAAACAGGAAGACATTGAATGAAACAACATAAAACACGCTAATCAATCCTTCACCCCAATGAATACACACCCTTTCCACATGGACAGCAATTTTCCATATTTCACAAATAGATGAACCAGGTGAACAAGAAACACAGTGCCTAGTTAGCTCAATGTATGGATTGCATGTTCATTTCATCATATTAAAGGCTTTCAGAACAGCCTCCATTATCTTCTTTTTTTAATTTTTTAATTTTTATTAATTTACATTTTTTATACATTCAATCACGTTATTTAGCTTACAAGGTGAACATTTCAATATGTGAACATTTCTCCCTGGTCCAGTTGATCAAAATATAACAACACTACCTCCCTGTCCCGACAATGTTCTGTCACCGTTTCCCTTCTCCAAATGTCCTTCCCCAGGCCCCACTCCTCCACACACACATCTGGCATTCACCCCCCTCTCTTGTGTTTGTACATCCCTTACCCCATCAGTTTCAGTCACAGAGTGTGGACACTCGGTATATATTAAGTGGGGACATACAATGTCTCTCCTTCATAGCCTGGCTTGCTTCACTCAGCAGTAAATCTTCCATATTCTTCCACTTCCTGTCAAAAACCAGGAGACATTTGGAGATTCCTCAAACGTCTACAAATAGAACTACCATATGATCCAGCAATCCCATTCCTTGGAATCTACCCAAAGGACAGAAGAATTCTTCATTGGAAAAGTGCTTGCACATCGATGTTTATTGTGGCAATTTTCACAATTGCTAAAACATGGAACCAAGCCAAATGCCCCTGTATGGATTAATGGATTGGAAAACTGTGGCACATATACTCTATGGAATACTATTCGGCCATAAAAAAGTTATCTTCTTTTTTAAAAAAATATATTTTAGTTTATTTTCATTTATTTTATACATTTAATCATTATACACTACTTAGCTTCTAAAGTCATCTTCTTTTTAAATTTTTTAAAAACATTCTCAATGAAAAAAAGTACTTCCTGCATGTACTTGTTTAATATGTGGGAAAATTGCTTTCTCGATTTCATTTAATTCCATGTTATTTTTCCTGGCTCACAATGGCTTGAGGGATGTAGCAATGGCATATAAGGTCACCTACCTTCACCTTCTCCCCAAATCGGTTTTTTAGAATTATTTATTTAGTTTTATTTATTATTATTATTATTATTTAGTTTACTATAATATATGTGCACTCAATATAATGAGACACTGAGAGAGAGGATGAGAGAGCAAGCCACCAGGTCCAAGATTCCAATCACACTTGTCCCTATAGGAGTCCAGTGCCTTAATCACCATGCCACCTTCAGGCCCTTAAATAGGAGATTGTGAACATTCTTATTATGAAGAGATAATCAGTATATAAAGAGATAGGTATATCAATTAACATAATATAATCATTGTACATTGTGTGTGTGTATATATCACAGCATCACATTGTACCCCATAAATATATAAAGTGATTATTCCTTTTTGAAAGTGGAATTCAAAAATTAATTAAAAAAAGAATTAATCATGACAGGCAAGAGATAACAATGAGGAAAAATAAATATGAAATAAGATAGAAATATGTATAAAAAGTGATTCTATTACTGGCACAGAGGAATTTTGCTAACAATAAAAATTTAGGAGGGGTAGGTGTGTATAAATAGGGTTGACTATTGGATTTGATAACACATAATCTATTAACTTTTCACATTTACCAAATAGTTATCTATATGTAAAATACCACAATGGCATGCTGATCATTTGATTTTAAAACACCAATGCATTATTTAAAAGAAAAAAATCAAAAGGATAAAAAACATTCAGACACCAGAACATAAAAACCTGCATAATTTGCAATAAAGTAAATAGAAACCAGATCCACAAACATATTCAACCACACCAGCAAGAAAATAGTTCTAAGTAAAAACTCTTAAATATTTTCAATTTGACCTTTGAGTAAAATTTGTATGTGAATTCCCATTGTGAAAGAAAAAAATTGCAAAATGTAAGCCTCATGAAATACTGTCATAAGGTCTGAATTGCAAACAATCCATTCATCTGGATCCTTCAAAAAATACAGAAATATGCACAAATGCCCACATTTCAAAATTCCTTAAGAGACCCAAAAGTCATTACACATCTCATCACAACTCTGATTCTACTTTTCCTGCTTCTTTAATGGCACATTTCTGTGGACATATTCTAATTTGACTAAAAATTTGATTTCTTTCTCCCATTCCATCTGCACCTTCATCCAACTGGACGTTTAATCCCATCACTAAATTGTCCACAATGATTGTCTTCATTGCTAAATCTGACAGACACATGGCTTGTTAACATATTAAATAAATTACTGAGAAATAACTTGGTCAGACATATAACAAAACTCATCAGGACAGACACATGGCTTGTTAATATATTAAATAAATTACCGAGAAATAACTTGGTCAGACATGTAACAAAATTCATCAATCTCTCAGTTATTTCTAGTCTGGTTTGGCTCTCAGGGGATCTCAGGTAGATGTCCTTGGCATCCATTGTGTCTGAACCATTCCTGCAGCACCTACCATCTCTCAGACTCTACTGTATGGGGCCTCAAAGAGGACAATCTTCTTAGGGAAGGGTACATTTCCCATTGTAAGGTGGAAAATCAAGACTGAAACTCTGTCTCCAGACAAGGCACAATGAAAGAATTAAGCATGGTTCCCTAGTCAGACTTCAGATTCCAAAAAACATCAACTATGTCATGTACAGCTGAGGGCAGACTCCTTGAGGAACAATGATAAAGGAAATATTTATGGCTCCTTACGTCTGCTCATTAGGTCTGATTCCTCCTTACAACTACATCCTCTTAGTACCTGATTTCCCTTGTGGATACTGGACTGGGAAGAAAGGAAAATTTTCTTGTTGATCTGCTGTCCTTGAGAGACCAAGTTGAAAGTGTGATGAATTTACTTTTATGACACATTCTCTGTAACCCCTCCTGCCTCCAAAGGTCATTAGCACCTTTCACCAACCATGGGTTAAAATTTCATTGTCATGGGCCTGTAAGTGGTGTGGAGGTTAAGGTGCTTGATCCCACATGGCTAACTGCACAGTTCTATTCCCAGATCCAGTGGCTTGATAAATCACACTGGACACATGTGCGTGCATCCAAATCCTGAGAGGAGACTGGAGAAGAAGAGAATGTAGTTTGACCATCATCCCTGGGGAGAGATTTCTCACTCTCCCTTTCTTTACCTCTGTCTCCCTATAGCGAAGCTAAAGAAAAAAGTTATGAAAGAAAAAGTGCATACACTGATGTTCCCTTAGAATAATTAGGAGAAATATGAAGGGCATGAATGCTCTTACAGGAAATCTGTGACCCTGAATCAATGACTGGGAAAGGTATTCAAACTCTTGTGAGTCATCCTTTGTTTACAAATTTTTAAGAGATTTTACAGCACCAAAAAAAAAAAAATCTATTGGATGATACTGATGTTTGTTCATTCACTTTCCCTTCAGCAGTTATGGAAAAACATAAAATAGGGGGGAATATTCATTTTCATTACTTAAAGGTGTAGTCATTACAGCCAGCACTAAAGTATTCAAGGAGAAATAGGAGGATACTTAATGTAACACCATAAAACACACCAATCAATCCTTCACCCCAATGAAGAAACACCCTTCTGCATGGACACCAATTTTATGCACTTCAAGACGTAGATGAATAGGATGAACAAGAAACACGGTGCAGAGTTAATACAATGAATGATTGAAATGTTCATTACATCTTATTTAAGGCTATCTGAATCTAAGGCCATATTAGTTCAACTTAAATTGTTTAAATTCGCCTTTACATATACAAGGCATTTTGACACATGTAGCTAATAAATTTTTTATTCATGTTAAAATGTGTTGGGGCACCTGAGCAGAGAATGAAAGGGAGAGAGATATAAAGAGAGAAGCACCCTCTACAGGGTGTGGTCATGCTGAGATTCCCTTCCTTCAGTCCTCCATCCTCCAGATCCTGGCTACACACCGGTGCATCCAGTGTCTCTCAGGCTGACTAGACTTGGGACTTGAATTACAGACCTCACGTGACTTCCAGCTCTGTACTCTGGTATGCTATGGTGGCAACACTGAGTCTGGCACTGATCATCAATCAAATTTTGACAGTGATAAAAAAATAATAAATATAAATAAGTAAAAATTTTGACAGTGATTACAGTAGACAATGTGATCTCTGAGCTGAATAACAAAACAGGATTCTAATGAGCAAATTCAGTAATCAAATACACTAATATACTAGCATCTACTCTTAGATAGACATACTGGAAGCAAGGACATACACATACATGAAACTTTGCACTTTCAGATTTGTCTATATTCTAAATTACATTCATGGCAATAGTTGCCAAATGTAATGTGTTGAGGTTTTTAGGTTGTCTAGTTGGTTTTTTCTTGCTGTTATTCTCTTTTTCCATAGGCAGAATACAACCCTAAAAGTTATTTTATTAACATTATAAAAAATTGCTCAGAACCATATACATCATATGAGAATTACATTATTATTAAGAGTTGCATATGGGAGACAGCAGGTGGCCTGGTGGTTAATGAACTGGACTCCCACGTAGCCAATTATAATTTCAGTCCCAGAACTAGTGACATGCTTTCTTACTTTCCCTCTCTCTCTCTCTCTCTCACTCCATCTCTCAGGTCAAATCAAATCATAACAACAAAATTAAATAATTATTTCATAATTAGACATGTTTTTAAAAAGTTGTGTATCATTTTATGAGATAATGATACTTTTAAAGTATTTAGCATTTATGATACAAGGCTAGGAATTACATTGGGAAAGTAGAAAAATACTTTTAGAAATGGCTGGATATGAGAGAGTGTAGAAAGTATAGACATGTTCTTTCACAATCTGATCAGAGAATCACAGATCTTAATGCCAAGGCTTTAAACTGCAATCGTGGGCATTATTTCAGCTCCAGGCCAATGATCTTTTCACAATTTCCTTCCAAAGACTATTTTCAGGGCCCTCTTTATGTCTTTATTTCTCAGACTGTAGATGAAGGGGTTCAGCATGGGGGTGACCACAGTGTACATCACCGAGGCTGCTGCACTTGAGTGTGAGCTGGGGGAAGTGCCAGCACTAAGATACACTCCTAAGACTGTACAATAAAATAAGGAGACAACGGAGAGGTGAGAGGCACAGGTGGAAAATGCTTTGTACTTCCCCTGAGCTGATGAGATTGCACGAATGGAGGAAACTAATTTAGAGTAAGAGTAAAAGATCCCAGTGAGGGGACCACCAGCCAGCAGCACAACTGCAAAATAGGTCACCATGTCATTAAGAAAGGTGTCAGAGCAGGCAAGGTGGACCACCTGAATCAGTTCACAGAAAAAGTGGGGGATTTCCACCTGTGTACAGAAGGACAGCCGCAAGGCCATTAGGCTATGTAACAAGGAATGCAGGGCACTCATGGTCCAGGATGCCAGAACCAGCTTTCCACAGAGCCAGGGGTTCATGATGACCGTGTAGTGCAGGGGGTGACAGATGGCCACATACCGGTCATAGGCCATCACAGTCAGGAGGAAGTCATCTACCCCTGCAAAGAGAAGGTAAAAGAACATCTGGGTGATGCAGCCTGCATAGGTGATGACCTTGCTCTGTGTCTGGATGTTCACCAGCATCTTTGGGACAGTGGTGGAGGTAAGACAGATGTCAGTAAAGGACAGGTTGGAGAGGAAGAAGTACATGGGGGTGTGCAGGTGGGAGTCTGAGATGGTGGCCAGGATGATGAGCAGGTTTCCACACACAGTGATCAGGTACATGGAGAGGAAAAGCCCAAATATGAGGGGTTGCAATTCTGGTTCTTCTGAAAATCCCAGAAGAAGAGGTTCTGACATTTGCGTATCATTTCCTGGTTCCATGGTGACTCCCTGAAAAGAGGAAAATAAGATGGTTAATTTCCCATGAACGAGTATTATTCACATAGTTGAAATGACGTAGTTAGTCTTCTTAAGTCACAAAGTTATGTTTTATATTTTGCTGTGGATCTAATGCTCTTTGGGTTTTTATGTTGCCATCTCTGCTTAGGACTTCCTATCTCACTTTTTGTTCCTATAGATCAAGTATAGTACAGGTTAACTTATTTATTCATAAATAATCATTGTACACATTATGGAATGCAACTTGATTTCTCCATTAGTTTTTTGTTCTTTATTTTTGTCATAGGGCACATACACTCATCAGACAGACAGAGAGGGAGTGAAGGAAAGTGAGAAATCACATGCCAGGGAGAATGGCCATGCCACTATCCCCTCTTCTGTCATGATGTGAGCATGCATGTACACATGCCTGGCATGTTTTCCAAGACACCAGGTCTTGGGCTTTACCTGCATAGTCTGCCATGTTGGATTCAGTAGCCTTAACCACCATGCCACCAGCTTTCCCAATAACTTCTATGATTTTTACTACTTCACATATTTTAGTTAGTGGAATCACACAGTATTTTATTTCAAAGGTCTTCTATGGATCACAATAAACCTCTCCTAATTTTTATCTGTTGGTAAATACTCAAAATCTGTGTTAGAGGAGTCACAGTTTGTGGGGCCAGCAGGTGTCCTAGCGGTAGAGTTACAATTTGAAATGTAAGAAATCAGGTAAGCATTCTCTGAAGTCTGCTCATGTTCTACAAAACACAAATACATACACACACACACACACAATAACACACACTAACACACATACACACTAACACACATACCCACTAAGACACACACCGAACGATGACCTCCAGAGTCCTCAGCCATGTTCATAAGGAAAAGAATTAATTACAGACCTTTCCTCAATACCAAATCATCTTTTCCCTTAAAAATATAGGAATGGTGCCCAAATTCCATTTTTTAAGCTTTCCATAGACAAGAGACATAGACCTTCCTTTTAATATGACTGTTTCACATTTGGTTGGTTTTTATTTTATTTTATTGCATTCTATTTGAAATAGAAGCCCTCGCGTGGCTTCCTGCTCTGTTGTCTGGTATGCTATGGCTGTGACAATGAGTCTGGACCTGATCATGAATTTTTGACAGTGACTACAGTAGGCAATGTCAACCCTGAGCTGAATAACAGAACAGGATTATAAGAACAAATTACAGTAATCAAACTCACTAATGTATGAAAGTCTACATTTCTGACAGAAATACTGGGAGCAAGGAAATACACATACATGAAAATCTGCACTTTCGTATTTATTTATACACTAACATTAATGACATTAACTGACAAATGTAATTTTTTGTTTGTTTGTTTTCTAGTTGTATTTTTCTTGTCATTCTCTTTTTCCGTAGGTAGAATACAACCCAAAAAGAGTTATTTTAGGCTCCTCCAGACCCCAGCACTAGCCAGAATCCATCCAGGGATCTCTCCATCTCTGCTTCTGATGTCTGTTCTGGGTCCAGCTTCATGGCTGTGAAGTCCTCCCAGCCAGGGTGCTACCCTCCCCCTTTTTAGACCTAAGCGCTAGTCATGTCAGCAAAGTCTCTCTCTCTCCTTCTTGTTCTCTGTCCCTTGCAATTTTTTTCTAACCTAGACCAGAATCCATCCAGGCATTTCCATCTCTGTCTCTGCTATGTCCCATGCAGTTTTCATTTTTAACCCTGTTTTATTTTATGTGACTTATTTTTTCTCCCCTTTTTGTTGTGGTTCTTTTCTTCTTTTTCCATCACTTTTTCTTCCTATTTCTGTTTTCTACTTTCTTTTTCTTTTACCTTACTTTCCAATTTTACTGCTCAGCCCTTACCCACTGCCTAAAGAAGACTAGGTATATAGTAGCTAAACATCTGAACATTGTGATGAGGAAGTTCTTCCACAACATGAAAGAAGAATTGATCGCCATAAAAAAAGGATCAAACACTATTAGGTATGAAGGCTATAATAAAGAAAAGTAAAACATCCCATGAAAGTATTAAAAGCAAGTTAGACCATGCAGAGGATCGAATCTCAGATGTAGAAGGTAAAACCAATGACGTAGAAAAAAATATCAAAAATACTGAGAAAATAACCAAGAAAACTGAGGATAAAATATGAGAAATATTATACCATGAAATATCCAAACATCTGAATAACTAGTATCCCACAAGGTGAAGAAACTAATAAGGGCATTGATAATCTATTCCATGAAATCCTAGAAGAAAACATTCTAAGTCCGAGAGGCACTCAAACATTCAGAACCAAGAAATACAAAGCATCCCAAATAGCATCAATCCAAGAAGATCCTCTCCAAGGCACATCATAACTACATTGACTCAAAATAAATAAATAAATAAACACAAGATACTAAGATTGGCAAGAGAGAACATCAAGTCAACTACAAAGGATATCTCATAAGGCTAAAATAAAACCGGACCTCTCATTAGATACAATGCAAGCGAGAAAAGAATGGGGAAATACATTCAGTGTTAAATGAAAAACAATTTCAACC
>NW_006204390.1:0-293 GCF_000334495.1 Tupaia belangeri chinensis | reverse complement strand
TGCATCTCTGTTAGCTTTGTCATATGAATATTCTAAATGAAGGGAGTGCTATACCAGGAAAACTAAAGTCAGAAACACAGAAATAAGGGTGCAAAAAACAACCAAGGGAATAGCCAGTTTATGGGAGGGACAAGTCTGGAAAGATCAATAATAACATTGAATGTTAACTTCCAGAATTTAAACGGAAAGATCAGACCACAGTAACACTGCAAATTAAGCAGAAGAGAGATTAATTACATGAAGCCATGAAGCTGAACAGACTGTTGACTAAAACATTACTTATTTTCTTCTAT